>NW_005871167.1:3765953-3772622 GCF_000147115.1 Myotis lucifugus | reverse complement strand
TCAGAGCCCGGCTAGGAAAGGAAGGGTGTTTCTGGTGGAGGAAAGGGCAGGTGTACAGAACTGGGACACGTGGGGCAGATGCTGTCTGCCCCCATCTGGACAGGGTGAGACGTTCAGTTCATTTTAGTGAAGAATAGGGTGAGTTGGAAAAGTGGTGGGAAATGAGGTCAAGAGAGCAATCATCCTTAGCAAAGGTTTCTTTTCATTTTCAAAAGAGTCATTAAAGAGTTTTGTTTTGTTTTTAGAAAGGTAAACTTTCACGTGCTACAAAAGGGACTACGGAAAAATTCTCTTCCACCCCAGTCTCCCAGTCACTCAGATCCCCTCTCTGGAGGCACTAAGCTTCACATCACCAACCTCTTGTGAGTCCCCCTGGAGATGGGGAGTATCTGTGAATGAGCAGAGAGTGAATGAACAGGTAACGCACACACCACACAATTAGATGCATATTCGTATGCACATATACATATTCCCCTTTCTTTACACAAATGGAAGTACATTGGACACACTATTCTGTACCTTGTTTTATTAGGTATAGCAGACAGTGCCAAAGAGTTCCAGAGTGGCTATATCAATTTACACTTCCATCAGTAATATCTGGTTTTATGTCTCTTCTCGTTTATTCATTTATTCATTCAGATTATTATTGACTCACAGATTTTCTATTTTATTCAGTGGGTTGTAACCTAATTCCCTACTTACTTACAGTTTTATTGAGGTATAAGAATGTATAAGAATGAGTGCATATTTATGGTGTACAACTAGATGAGTTTTAATCTATGTATACACCTGTGAATACATCACCCCAATCAAGATAATGAACATGTCTATCACCTATGAAAGTTCCTTGTGCCTATTTGTGACCCATTCTTCCCTCTGCGATCCCCATCCTCAGGTAACCACTGGTCTGCTTTCTGTCATTTGCATTTTGTAGAATTTTATATAAATGGAATCCTACAGCCCTGGCTGGTTTTGCTCAGTGGTTAGAGTGTTGGCCCACAGACTGAAGGGTCATGGGTTCAATTCCCAGTCAGGGGTACGTACATAGGTTGCAGGCTTCATCCCCAGCCCGGGTAAGGGTATGTGTGGGAGGCAACCAATCGATGTGTCTCTCTCACATTGCTGTTTCTCTCTCTCTCACCCCCCTCCTCCCTTCCTTCCACTCTTTCTAAAAATCAATGGGAAAATATCCTCAGGTTGGGGTTTTTAAAAAAATTGGGCAAAGGACCTAAATAGACACTTCTCCAAAGAGGACATACAGATGGCCAGGAGACACATGAAAAAATGCTCAAAGTCACTAATGATGCAGAGTGATGCAAATTTAACAACACCTGTCAGAATGGCTACCATCAACAAATCAACAAGCGACATGTGCTGGCGAGGATGTGGAGAAAAGGGAACCCTCGTGCACTGCTGGTGGGAATGCAGACTGGTGCAGCCACTGTGGAAAACAGTATGGAGTTTCCTCAAAAAACTAAAAATGGAACTGCCATTTGACCCAGTGATCCCACTTTGAGGAATATAATCTAAGACGCCAGAAACACCAATCAGAAAGAATATATGCAGCCCTGTGTTCACAGTAGCAGTATTTACAATAGCTACGATCTGGGAACACCCTCCAAGTGCCCATCCGTGGATGAAAAACCTGCGGTGCGTTTACACAATGGAATACTATGCAGCTGTAAAAAAGGGGGGGTCTCTTATCCTTTGAGACAGCATGGAGAAACCTGGAGAGTATTATACTAAGCAAAATAAGAAAGACAAGTATCACATGATCTCACTCATATGTGGAATCTAATGAACAAAATAAACTGATGAACAAAATAGATCCAGAGACATGGAAGCATGGAACAGAATGATGAATCTCAGAGGTAAGGGGGAGGTGGGAAGAGATTAACCAAGGAATTTATATGTAGATATGCATAACCCATGGACACAGACAATATGAGGTAGGCCTGGAGAGGGGATGGGTATGGGGTGTAGGGTGTCATTGGGGGTGAAAATGGGGGGCATCTATAATATTTTCAACAATAAAATTTTTAAATAGTTCCTTTTATTGCTGAGTGATAGTCCATTGTATGAATATACCACAGATTATTTATCTATTCAGCCATCAAACAAACCAAATGATAGGCACATAGGTTGTTTCCAGTTTTTGTCTGTCCTATAAAATAAAAGCCTAATATGCTAAGTGTCCAGTCGTTCGTTCAACCAATCAAAGCGTAATATGCTAATGATATGCTAAGGCTGCTCAACCGCTCGCTATGACGTGCACTGACCATGAGGGGGCAGATGCTCTGACTGATAGGTTAGCTTACTGCTGGGATCCAGCTAATCAGGACTGAGTGAGATGGGCCGGACATGCCCTGGAGCCCTTCCGCAGTCCCTCCCCGGCTGGCCAACCTCCCGCATCCCTCCCCAACCCCGATCATGCACCGGTGGGGTCCCTCAGCCTGGCCTGAGCCCTCTCACAATCCAGGACCCCTCAGGGGATGTCGGAGAGCCGGTTTTGGCCCAACCCCACAGGCCAGGCCGAGGGACCCCACTGGTGCACAAATTCATGCACCGGGCCTCTAGTTACATCCTCTGAGACCACATCCATGCCCCTCCAGGATCTGGTCAAAAAATTCAGGATACATGCATTGCTGCCAGGCCCCCAACCTCCCACCCACTACCACCTTTGTCCTGAGCTGTGGGGGTCAGAGAGAGTCAGGCCTTGAGGGTGAGGGAGCAGAACTCAGCAAAGAGGCCAGAGGTTTGTTCCAAATATTTTTTTAATAAATAAACAAAATCCACTAGATTGATGCAGCAAACTAAGGTCAGAGGAGAGGGGAGACGAGGGAGGGAAGAGCCCCTGAGTCAGCAACGCCACCTCCTCCCCAACCTTCTGGGCTAAGGCACTTTTGGGGAGACGGGTCCTTGGGGTCCTGTTGTGCTAGGGGGATGGGAGCGGGAGAGATTAGCCCACCTTGCATCAGGACATCGCCGCCCTTCTCACCCTACCCCGCAACCCTCTTCCTGATTTCCCCTCTCCTCTCACAGTGTTCTAAGGGGAAGTTTGGGGGGGAGAGGTCTATGCCTCTGAGGAAACAGACCCTGAAAATCCTGCTGGGACACCAGCAGCCCACTCTGCCCTCTTCATCCTGAGGCGCCATCTCTGGGGAAGGGATGGAGGGGACACACGGGCCACGCTGGGACCCAGGAGGCTATGCAGTGCCTGGCACAGGGTGCCCGTCGGAGCCCAGCTCGGGGTGCCCGTCAGCAGCCAGGATGGGGTGTGCATCGGGGCTCTCCCGCCGGGGGCTGCCCCAGTTGTTCCTCAGAATGGTGCCCGTCTTTTCCTCCTTGAACTGCTGCCGGTCTTCTCGCGGGATCTTTACCGCGTGGTACTGGGGCACGGTGGCCTCGGGGTACCGCGCCCGCTTGAAGAATCCCATCTGTGAGAACACCAGGCCAGACGTGAGGAGGCTGCAGGGCTGAGGTCCCTGGGGCAGATGCCCAGCACAGCCCAGCTCCTGGCTCCACCACCCCTGGGATGGAAAGAACCAAGTGCAGCAGGAAGGAGCTGGGGGAGCAGCCCCCACAGTGCCCCCGTCAGTGCTCAGTGCCCAGGTTCTCGTTTACAGCAAGAGAAAGACCAGGGGGGTCCAAGGAGCAAGACCACGGACATCTCCCTTGGTACCTGAGGGAGGGGTTGAAGGTGGGACATCAGGACTGCTGACCCCAAAGGTCCCCCAGCACAAGCTTTTCAGGACACGCACTAGCATTGCCCAGGACACAAACGAAATCTGAGGGCAAGCGTGGCTTCCTAGAGCCCTGCATACCCCGAAGTGGCTCCTCTGAAGCCATGTACATGTACAGCCTGTGTACGCACTGGCAGCACCCCCCTGAGGACAGGGCCTTCTATCCGTGAACTTGGTGACCCAGCCCTTCCCTAAATCCTGAACATGCTACACTCACACTCGGGACTCCAGAGACTGCGACATGCTCCGACTGCACGGCACCTCCTTGCATGTGTGTCTCTGCACTTCATGCCCAAGAAAAGGCATGCATGGCACCTCCCTGCACTCCACATGCTCACACTGCAAGACCCCGGCCAGCCCTCTGTGCATGCCCCCGGCTGTGTGTACTCACGCTTCTCAGCTCATCCTTACATTATCTTCCACCCCAGTTCCTAGGACTCACCCCACCCTCATGCAATCTCATTTCTTCACCCTGAATGTTCCTGAACGCTGGGCACGCTACTAACACTCTCACACACACACACACACACACACACACACACACACATATTTGTACACACACACATATTTGTACACACGCACACACACACATGCACACACACATATTTGTACACACGCACACACACACATGCACACAAACAAAAATTACCCCACAGTCCCTGGACCCCCAACTTCCACAGCCGAGGGCTGCACGGCCAGACGGGCCCGGTGATAGTTAGTAGGAAAAGATGAGTTCTGGCTGCTCCGACGAAAGAAGCCACACTGGGATGTCAAGGGAGGAGGGGAGCAGATGAGGGGGAGACAGGAGACTGAGGAAGGGTGGGGCTGTCTCTGCTCTGCCCCTTCTGTGGGAGCGGGGAGCCCGGATCCTGGCGCCAGTTTCATGAAGGCAGCAATCTCCCCCAAGGACGACCAGGTTCCCACAGTGTGGGTGCCACTCCAGAGGCCTGGCCCCCTGATGACTCCCACTGGTCAAAGGGTGAGTTTGGTCTGTGATTGGCTGGGGCTGGGATGGGAGGCTGTTCCCCACAGAGCCCCGAGGACAGCACGGTTCCATACAGTCTCGCTGTGGCATGTGGGTTCGGGTATGACCTGCACTGAGTGTGCTTTGATGAGGAGCCCCAGACACAAATTTGATTCTGTCTATACTCTGTGCCTACAAGAATGTCCACGGGGAACCTGGTATGTGGAGACTCCAAGTTCAGTCCTAGGGGCAGTTTCCTGGGATAGTTCCCCAGGCTGTTGGCCTTCATGGCCAGTTTCCTTCCCAGCCTTACCCTGCCACGCTCTAAGCCAGACCACACTTCCCTGCCTCCATGACTCCCCACCCCCTCACCTCCCCAATCCAGATCCTACTACCCCACCTTCTTCTCACAGTGGTTCTCAACCTTCCTGATGCCGCGACCCTGTAATACAGTTCCTTTAATACAGTTCCTCATGTTGTGGTGAGCCCCAACCATAAAATTATTTTTGTTGCTACTTCATAACTGTAATGTTGCTACTGTGATGAATCGTAATGTAAATATCTGATATGCAGGATGTCTTTTCAGGGGTCGCGACCCACAGGTTGAGAACCGCTGTAAGGCCTGGCTCCTGGGCCTCCTGCCCGCAAGCCATTTCTCCTCAGAACTCCCACTGCACTTTCTTGACTGACTGCCCATCCTTGACTCCAAGGCCCCCTCCCTCACTAGACTGTCAAACCCCTGAGGACAACATCTGCATCTGACTTGTGTCTGAACCGTCCAGGACCTGACAGAGTCCCTGGCACAAGCAGGGTAGGTGCTCAGTGCAGATTTGCTGAGTAAATGAAGCGGGTGGGTGAGAACCACGCAGGAAAGGCCACCTCCCCGCCAGGGAAGCCCAGCCCCCACCGGCCCCATCCTCCCCAAGCCGCACCTTCCACAGGAGCAGCACCAGCAGCGCCAGCACCAGCAGCCCCGCCAGGACAGCCAGCAGGATGACCCACCAGGGGACTCCCTCTGCCACCACGGCCACGGGGTCCAAGTACACCATCACTGGGATCTGGGGAGCGAGGGGTTAATGGAGCAAGAGCTGGGGCAGCAGGAGAGAAGAGCTCCTCCACCCCCACCTCCAGCCCTGGGCTCACCACTGTGGAGGCATCTCTGAGCACCAAGTTCTTGATGGAAGACTTCACGGTGATGTTGGCTCGGACAATCACTTCCAGGGACTTCACAGCTGAGTACTCCTAAGGGAGCAGGGAAGCAGGCCCTCCTCCTAAATGCCCCCGTCCCCTCACCCCCGCCCCCAGCTCCTGAAATTGTAGAATGGTGCCCAACACAGAGCGTGTTTCTGCCTGTCTAGGTTTAAGAGTGTGCTGCAGCCCAGCGGGTGTGGCTCAGTGGTTGAGCACCAACCTATGAACCAGGAAGTCACAGTTCGATTCCCGGTCAGGGCACATGCCCAGGTTGCAGGCTTAATCCCCAGTGTGGGACGTGCAGGAGGCAGCTGATCAATGATTCTCTCTCATCATTGATGTTTCTATCTCTCTCTCCTTCTCCCTTCCTCTCTGAAATCAATAAAAGTTTTTTTTTAAAAAAAGAGTGTGCTGCCCGACTAGCATGGCTCTGTGATTGAGTGTTGACCTATGAACCAGGAGGTCACAGCTCAATTCCTGGTCAGGACATATGCCCGGGTTGTGGGCTCCATCCCCAGTGGGAGGCGTGAGGAGGCAGCCAATCAATGATTCTCTCTCATCATTGATGTTTCTATCTCTCTCTCCCTCTTCCTTTCTCTCTGAAATTAATAAAAATATATTTAAAATTTAAAAAAGAGTGTGCTGCATTTGGAGAGGGAAGAGGTAGAAGAGAAGTGAGTCCTGGAGGGGCTGCCAGGGAAGAGGACGCCCAGTCCAAGCCACATAGTCACACTCTCACCTCCAGGAAGGTGCTGTTCCAGAGGCGGCCCC
>NW_005871167.1:3762857-3765623 GCF_000147115.1 Myotis lucifugus | reverse complement strand
CAAATGCAGTCACACAGACAGAGTCTGCCGGAGCTCATCATCCCTCATGAGCATCACATCTGGACCCTTCTCATGCTCCTCACCATATCTATTTCATGACCAGGGCTCAAACTTCCCTCCTCCAGGAAGTCTTCCAGACTAACCCTAACCAAATCTGGGCTATTTGGCTTTGAAATGCATGGGGAGCAGGGCGGAGGGCTCTTCCTTGACAGCAGCAGGCAGATTAGCTTCCCCAATTGATGTGGATGTGACCTAATGTTGGTCCCATTAATTGAGCACCTACTACCTGCCAGGTACTTATCTCATTTAAGCTTTACAACTATCCTGCAAGATGCATATTATCATCATCCCCATTTTTCAAATTAGAAAATTGAGGCTCAAAGCATCCAGGTGACCTACCTTAGGTCCCAGAACTAGCAAAACTGATAAGTGGTGAAGCTCATATTTGAACCCAGGTCCATATTGGGCAAAACCACACTCCTACACTAAGCCCAACTGCTGACAGGAGAGGAGGCTGGGGGGACTCAGGCCCTGCTCCTTCCAGGCCTGACCCATATCCATTTGGCCTAACTTCACCTAATGGTCTACTTGCCTAAAAACATATTCAACACACTTCAGAGACAGAAGAATGGCTTGAGGGTGTTTGAATTCTGTCAATCGTCTTTTATTTGGCTACTTTTGAGTAAATCAAGAACCCTCGGTCAATGTGTCTAAAAACACGGCCTTAATTTTAAGTTAAAGAATTAATTTCAAAGTTCTGAATAAAAAAGGAGTTCTTTCAGAGGAAATTAGCCTCATGGAGAAGGTCAGACCACCCATACACCAGGGAAACAGCAGTCGCCTTATCCCCAGGCACCTTCCTTCGCCTCAGGCCTGCTCTCAGGGGAGCGGGGGAGCGGAGGGCAGGAGGCACCGGGTGTCAGTGGAGCTCCCTCCCAGACCGATGAAGCCAGAGCTGGCCCAACTGCTCACATTCCCCTGCGAACAGTCTTCCACTCCTTGCCTCCACGCCTAGCGTCACCTCCTGACAACTGGCCAAATACCCCCTTAATCGTGCTCCCCCCACACTCTCACTGCAGCACCATTCTCAAGGGGTGAGCATAGAGAATATGCCAATTTGCTCCATAAATCCACTTAAAGGACAAAACTTTGTAAAGCAAGCAGGAAAAGGGGGGCAAAACTGCTCAAAGGGGATAGACTTAATGAACCACACATAATACACTATCGTTTTAATTATTAGAACCTCTTAAAACTTAAAATGCTTTGGACATTGTAAAAGTCAAACAGGTTTTCTTACACAAATTGACTTTTTTGTCCTAAAAAAATTCAAAAGAACAACAAACAAATTTCAAAGGTAGCTAAAACCATCCCATCCCTATGAAATGCTATCTTTGGGCCCAGCTGGCGTGGCTCAGTGGTTGAGCATCGACCTGTGAACCTGGAGGTTACTGTTTGATTCCAGTCAGGGCACATGCCAGGGTTGGGGGGTTCGATCCCCAATGGGGGCGTGCAGGAGGCAGCCAATCAATGATTCTCTCTCATCATTGATGTATCTATCTCTCCCTCTCCCTTCTTCTCTGAAATCAATAAAAATATTTTTTAAAAACTAAAGTGTTATCTTTGGTATAAATGTGAGGAGACCGAATGCACAGCCAACTGCCCTGATCTTGAGTAAGCACTTGGCAGGTGTCGGGACTGTCCATCAGCCCTCAGCAGGCCAGCCTCCCTGGACACCCACCTCACTGAATGAAGCGCCATGCCCCCAGCATCCTCTGTCACACCCCCACACCCCCATTCTGCCCTCACCAGGGTGATGTTTTTCTTCTTCTCAGCAGAGGACACTGGCCACCAGGATGTGCTAGGCTCCTGCTGCTCAGGAGGCACCTGCTGCTCCGGCTGCTCCGGCTGCTCCAGCTCTCGTCGCCTCCTGTCCCTGCTGTCCACATCCTGGATGTGGGGAAAGGGGCCCAGTGAGTGTCCCTCCAAATACGGCAATCCTGAGATGGCATCTCCTCCCCACTGCCTTCCTCCTGGTCCCCCCCCCCCCACACACACACACACATGCCCACCCCCATGACACACTTCCCGAAGTCTGACCCCCCTGACCCTGCCTCACAGCCCCGCCCACCCTGCCTCACCAGGTGGAGGATGTTGGGCCTGGGGGAACAGAGTCCCTTCTGCCCAGGGCCCTGCCCGCCCTCCAGCTCCACCCGCATGGGGTACAGCAGCCACTTCCCGTTGGCAATCTCGTGGGGCCACATGATGTTGAGGAAGGCAGAGCCAAGGGTGTTGAGGGACTGGCCCTGGTTGGAGACCTGTGGCACAGAGAATGTGAAGGGAGGGGGCTGGTTTCTGAGCGGCCCTAAATCACAGCGATTGAGGGGGTGGGGTCGAGGGGAGGGCCTCGGGAAGCACAGTTTCAACAAAGATTCAGGATCTGAGACCCCACTAGGCTCCACTCTATGCCAACCCCAGACCCAGGAAAACCTGGAGAGGTCCCTGGGAGGTGTGGGAAGCCCCAGCCAAGCCAGAGCAGAGTTCTGAGGAGAGACATCAGCCCTCCCCCCCGCCCGCCCCAGATGGTCAGTTCCATTCCAAATTCACATAGAGAGATTCTTTTCTGGGGGTCTCCAAAAGTTTATAAGAAATGGGAATCTGAAATGTTGTACAGAATCTTAAGCTTAGACTAGTGAGTTTCGCAATTCCCGACAAAAAAATGTGTGTATCTTTTGTGAGTTTGTTTATCAATACAATTGGATTGAACGA
>NW_005871167.1:3749092-3762757 GCF_000147115.1 Myotis lucifugus | reverse complement strand
CCCCCCCCCCCCCCCGGTGTTCCCATCCCCAGCTGAGCCCCAGACAGAGAAGCTTCCAGGGGCTCTCATGGCCTCCCGCAGAGATGACCAGGAAGCGCCTGCCCACAGCTGAGGTCCAGGAGCAGGGGGAGGCCTCGAACTCGCCATACAGAAGAAGACCCCACCCTTGGGACCTGCCTCAGACACTTCTCTGTGCCAGGAAGGGAGGGCGACCATGAGGGACCACATACCAGGACACTCACCGTGACCTCATACTTGACCTTGCTGCCCACATCCCGCTCAGACCGCATGGCACTTTCACCCCGCACCACGCCGGAGAAGAAGAGCTGCTGGGGAATGGCCACCCTGGAGGAGAGGGGTCAAATGGGGACTGCGGAGGCCTGAGGCCTGATGGAGGGTCAGGAGGCAGAGCCCAGGCCTGGGCGTGGGAGTGGCAACGCCTGCCCCTCCAGCGCAGGTGCCCACCGGGGCCGGGCTTACCCCGTAATGGACAGTGGCAGCTCAATGAAGACATTGGCCCGGGCAGAGACGGGGTGCAGCTCCTGCTCGCTGATCCTGGTGTGTGGGCAAAGGCAGGAGTGGGCACGGGCACCACCTCAAGGGTGAGTCCCTTCTAGGTAGACATCAATTCCACTGCCCCCAACCTTACCCACGCCGGGCCCAGCAGGCTTACGTGGACAATAGCAGCTCCACCTCCAGCTCTGTGGTCTCAATGGTGATTCCTGAGGTGCTGAGGATGAGGTAGAAGGCGATCTAGGCCGATGGTGGAGTGGGATTAGAGTCAAGGGAAGCCAGGAACTTGAGGAGGGGTCAGGGGTTAGAGGTCACTCAGATAGGGATAAGGGCAGATGTGCCAACCTGGGCATCTCTCTTCATGGGGTTCCCCAGCTCACACTCAACACGGGAGGCATTCTCATTGGACAGGCACAGGGGCTTCTCCTGGAGTGGGGAGAGGAGAGGTCAGTTTGGGTTAATGCAGACCCCCAAGACCATGCCCCCCGCCCCGGTCCTCACCGCAGGATCCAGGGCCCGCACTCCTGAGTAGTGCAGAGAGGCAGGGAGGCTGACCAGCAGCTGGGCTTCATGGGCATCGTCCCCATCAGCCTGGGGCTGTGCTGGGTCCGAGGGAAAATTGGTGACCTTCAGCTCCAGGCCGATGAATGGCTGCCCACTCAGTGCAAACAGGGCTGTTGTCCCATCCACATCCCTAGAGGGTCAGATCCCACTCACTCTAAGATCAGAAAATCTCCCCCTGCCTCGCCCACTCCTGCCTCCCTCCCCCAGTGAACGCCGCTGGCCTCCACTCCCTGAGCCTCTGCTCCCACCAGTCCAAGCCTCAGGTCCTCCCCATGTTCCAGAGATCCAGAATGGGAGCCGGGGGCCTTCGTTCTGATCCCAGCTCCACCACTGACTCCTCATCTTGGGCAAGTAACCTCTGAACCGCTCTAGGCCTCTGTTCTCCATCTATGCAGTGGGACTAGTAATAATTCCTACCTCACAGGGTTGGGAAGGACTGCTAGTCCTTGCACAGTAGCCTCTCTGCCCCATCACTGACCCTCATCTGCAGTCTTCTGAGTCATCAGCAGGTCTCCCCCAGCCTGCCAGCCTCCCGCTGCAGGCTCAGCCCCTCCCTCTGCCTGGCCCTCCTGAAGGGGCTTCCTTCCGTTCCTTGAACTCTTGCCTGCCCACCCCACCTGCCCCCTTGCCCCCTCACATGGGCAGAGGCTGGAACTCCGTGTCGCTGACCCGGGCACAGAAGCGGGCGTGGACCAGCTGCAGATTGCTCTGACAGATCTTATCTTCACCACAGCCTTGCTTCAGGAAGTGGACCTGGGGAGAGATTTTTTCTTTTTTTGTTTTGTTTTCTTTTGTTTGTTTTATTGATTTTAGAGAGAGGAAGAGAGAGAGAGAGAAAGAGAGAGAGAGAGAGAAAGAGGTTGCCTCCTGCAGGTGCCCCAACCAGGCATTGATTTTAGAGAGAGGGAGAGAGAGAGAGAGAAAGAGAGAGAGAGAGAGAAAGAGGTTGCCTCCTGCAGGTGCCCCAACCAGGCATCAAACCCGCAACCTGGGTATATGCCCTGACCAGGAATTGAACCCGCCACCTTTTTGTGTACAAGATGACGCTCCAGCCAACTGAGCACATTGGCCAGGGCTGGGAAGAGATTTGAGGAGAGGGTCATTCCTAGGGGACAAGAAAGGGTGCAAATGTGTCACCAAGGCATATGGTGGGGTCGAGCATCACAGGATTACACAACCTGGGTTCAACTCCCAGATCTGCTGCTTGCTGCCTGTGTGGTATTGAGCTGGTCAGCTAACCACGCTGAGCTGTGCCCTCATCAGTACAATGATGGGAGTACTGTGATGCCGCAGTAGAGACTAGCAGGCTGGTCCACTGCAAGACCCTCTCTCCCCAGCCTTCCTTGCAGGTAACTGAGTTCCAGATTCGGAAGGTGAAGAGAAAGTGAAGAGTGCCACTTCCAGACTGCCCATGAGAACCATACGCGGAGCTTTGTGCTCGCCCTCCCGGCTGAGCAGGATGGAGGTGACCTAAGGGCCTTGGAAGCCACACTTGAAAATGGCAGACCCACATCAGCCAGGGCCCCTGAATGACCCATAGAATCAAAGAGCGCTGCTCCCTCTGACTAGGAACACATGACCCTTTGGGCCATTTCCCACTCAGGTCTAGTTGTTACAGCACCTGAGACATGAGGAACTGCTGGGAAACACGTGAAGAAACTCTGCAAGCTATGGGCGAGTGTCACTGATGAGGGGCTATGATCACGGCTCCTCCCAGCAACTTTTTCTGGCTAAATCAGAACCCATGCTCACCTCTGCTCGGTGGGTGCTGGGCTGGTGGGCATTGAGGATGGGGGCCACTGGGGGCAGCCCCTGGCCAGGAACCTGTCGCCGAAGCCGAGGGGTCTGCAGACTATAGGACAGGGTCACCACAATGGCCCGAAGCTTGTCTTTGACATTCTCCTGGAAAGGGGAAAGATGAAATGAATACAAGAACAATCCCCAGGCCATAGCCTTGACCAAAGCCCCACCCAGACCTAGGACAAATTCTGAAACGTGGAAAGAAGTTTAGGGAGATGAAGGAGAAAAGTGGAGAGCTGAGCAGGAAGGGAGAGCGACTAGGATGGAAAAGGGAAGAGACCCAGGATTTAGGGCTTTGAGGACCAGATGTGACAATGGACCCTGCCTTCTCCATCTCCAGGGAGTACAGAACTCGGCAGGAGACATAAGAAGGCAACAGGTGAGGAGGAGGTCAGCCCGTAAGGGAGGCTTCCCAGAAGTCCAGATCTCAGGACAAGGGTGCGTGTGTTAGGGAAGAAGCTAAGAGGGATCCAGGAGAAGAGATCATGCCATGACCATGACCCTCAGTGGCCAAGGGGTCAGTGTCCACCTGTAACTGAAACATGGTGTCTCCGCAGACTCGGTCATGCTGGTGTTTCAGCCTCACGGTGCCCGAGGCCTGGTGCTTAGGGTCATCTGGGCCACGGCTCAGGAAGGTCACACGGGGAACCTGGCCCCGGAGCCTTCGGTCTGTGTCCCCGTCTAGCACATAATTCAGGGCTTTGGCAAGTGGGGAGAGGAGAGGAGACAGTGAGCTAGGGAACTGCTTCAATCGGACCCTGTTCCCAGGGGCCCAGCTCTCCACCTTGGAGTGACCCAACCGGAAACCCAAAGCGGTGGGAGGTGGGAAGGGGACCTCACTCACCCACAGTAGGGCTGTAGCTGCTGGGAGTTGCCATGTAGCTGAAACAGACTCTTATGTCCACACTGTGGGGGGCAAAGGGTAGCTGATGGGCCAAGGCCCCACCCCCACCCTGCCCACTCCAGACCCAGCCTCAGCCCCCAGTGCCAAACTAGGCAGAGAAATGGAGAAGGGAGAGGGGCCTGGAGGCCCTGAAGGTCCCCACCCAGCCTCCCTCCCTTTGGATCCCGCCTCACCAGACCAAGTGGCCGCCAGCACAGTTGGGCTGTTCTAGGTCAATGGCTCGTGGATCAATGATGACCTCGTGGGAGACGTGGAGGACAGGCCTGGCCCTGGGGAATGGGGAGTTGAGGGCACAAAGAACATGAGAAGATCAGGCTGGGAAATGGGAGGGGGCTCTTCAGCATCAGATTTGGGGTGAGTGGGGCTTATGTCCTCAGGAAGGGAGAAGACAGGAGCGCACCTGAAGAGCACAGCAGTGTCGGCCAGGGAGCCCACCAGCAGGTCAGGGTAATGGTTCCCATCCACGTCCAGGCCGCCCGACAGAGAGTACCCGAAGCTCTTCAGGCTCACGGCCTCGCCCTCCAGCACCTGCAGGCCCTGACTGTCAGCCAGCACCCCGCCTCCCCTCCTCCCCTGCCCTCCGTTGCTATGCCCCTTATGGCACCCACACCCACTCCCTCATTCAAACAAGCCCCTCACCTGGGAAGGTTTGATGACAACCCCCAGGCTGCTCCCGTGGTAGATGAAGACTTTCCCATCCCCATCAAAGGGAGCGCCCACTGCGATATCTGTGCGAGCAGAAAAGGCAGTCAGACTGTGGGGCGGGGTGACGGGGTCCAGGCCCCCGCGTTCCCTCCGTCACTCAGTTCCATACCATATGTGTTCTATTTCATTGAGAAGCCACTGAGCCCCAGGCACCTTACACACCTCACAGCTCATTTTTTAAATATATTTTTATTGATCTCAGGGAGGGAGAGAAAGACAGAAACATCAATGATGAGAGAGAATCATTGATCGGCTGCCTCCTGCACACCCCGCACTGGGGATCGAGCCTACAACCCAGGCATGTATGCCAATCTGGAATCAAGCTGTGACCTCCTGGCTCATAGGTCAAGGCTCAACCGCTAAGCCACACCGGTCGGGCCTCATTTTTTAAACCTCTCAGCTACTCCCTGCAAATATTACTAGCTCAGAAACGTTAGGTAACTTGCCCAAAGTCATAAAGCTGGTAAAGGATAACGTTCAGGTGTGAGCCCATGTGGCTTCTCTCCCTGAGCCCTCAAAAGAGCTCCCCTTGGGGGGAAATGGGCAACATCTGTGACAAAAAAGAAAGAGAGAGAAGCCCTCCCCGACCTCTGAGGCACCTCCCTGCCCCTGCCCCTGCCCCTGCCCCTGCCCCTGCCCCTGCCCCTGCCCCCGCCCTTCCCCTCCCTGTCCTGAGCCCCCCAGTTCCCGTCACACCTGGGAAGCCATCGTGGTTGAGGTCCCCGAGGACAGCCAGGCTGATCCCAAACATGGAGTCGGGGGAGCCACAGAGCCGAAGCGGGGAGACCTCAGCCCAGTGACCCCCCTGGTTCATGTACACATACACGGCACCCCCCAGCTCTTCTTGGCGCTCAAAGAAGTAGGGGGCACCCACTACCAGGTCTGCCCAACTACGGAGAAAGAACGGCAGTCAGTGCGGGGTCCTGCCCAGCCAGGAAAGTCAGGAGGAGATGCCCGAGGCCCCTCGGACCTTCCGGACCCAGCTCCCCCGGCTCCACCCCGGGCCGCCCACTCACCCGTCGTTGTTGAGATCAGCCACGGCCAGCGAGTAGCCAAAGCCGGAGGTCAGGCGCTCCCCTGACAGCATAACTTCGGGCACCAGGCGACTGGCACTGTCTTTGCGCAGAATGACCACAGCCCCCTTGTGGTTTGCACGGGGGGCCCCTGCCACGAAGCTCAGTTCCTCGGCACGCACCAGACTCTTCCCCGAATCGATGGAGAAACCTGGGCAGGTGTGGCCTCCCAGTGAGCTCAAGAGCCAGGGCGAGTCACAGCCCCCCACCTCCTCTCCTCACGGGTCTGGAGCCAGAGACGGAGCCCCCCTCCAAGTGACCACCGCCACAGCTGCACTTCTCCGCCCCTCCAGGGGCCTCACAGCCCCCCGCCCACCCAGAGCCTGGAGTTTGGCACAAGAAGTGCAATGAGATCAGCCTCGGGGGCTGGGGAGGAGAGAGGAAGGCCATGGCTGAGAAGCCAGACACTGGGCAGGAGCAAGCCCACCGGCAGGAGCTGGGGCAGGCCCCACCCCTCCGATTCCCAGAGAACTCCTCTGCCCTCTGCACGCCCAGGGGGCCCCATCCTGTCCAGTGCACCTTCTGCGCCCCCACTCCCACCATCCTGGCGGGGAGCGAAGTCTTCACATGGAGGCGGGAGACAAGGGGAGTGGGGAAGAGCTTGATCCACCCCAGTATCTCCCAGGCCTCCTTTCCTCCTTCTCTGCCGTGGGATGCAGATGAGACAATGAGAGCGACGTACCAACACGGCGAGACTTTTCTGCACACACACACTCACACTCACAAACCCCTATGCAGACTTTTGTCCACCACCCATCCCTGAGAAAATGTCCCCCTGGAGGTCTAGCCTCCTTCCTTCCCACATGGTATCCACCCACCTCGTAGGTTCTTCTCACCCCCACCCCTGCCTATGAAGACCCCTGTTCACGGCCCCTTGGGTTGTCCCCCATGGGGCCTCTTCTTCTTGGGCCTGGTCACTGGGCCCAGCTTGTCTCTGAAATTTGGGCCCAACATGTATTTCCCTGGGTGTGTGTTGGGGGAGGGAGGGGAAGCCAGGCCAAGCCCCCAGGGCCCAGGAGGACGTGGGTGGGCGCTTACAAACCTAAGTAGCTATTCAGGGCCAAGTCTCCGGCTGGTCCTGGGAGCCGGTCAGCGGGGTCCAAAGTTTTATACACCAGCTGGTCGGGGTCTGAGCTATCAATGTTGGTCACAAAGAGCAACCCTGTGGGGGCCGGGGGGGGGGGGGGACAGGGAGAGACACCGGGGAAGGGACATCCAGAAGACGGGCCACGCAGTGGAGAAACAGAGCCAGACACAGGCAAGAAGGAGACGAGGAAAAGGCGGAGAAAGAATACGAGAGAGACAAAGAGGCCAATGGGATGAGAATAGAGAAACGAAGACAGAGATAGAGACGGACAGAGACAGGAGGGTGGGAGCGTGGAGAGGGAGGACAAGAGAGAGGAGCAGAGGGTTAGAGAGGCTCTGGGCCAGGAGGGGTCCCTACCAAAGTAGCTGTTGGCAGGGACCGGGATGAGGCGGGGGTCCTGCTCCTTCTCACCCCCCGCCTCGTAGGGCCCGTCGTCCAGGTGGGCCAGGTCCGCTGAGCCCTGCGCACAGAGCTCCACCCTGGCAGTGCCTGCAAGGACAGACCCGTTAGTGCCAGGGCAGGAGCCCCCTTTCGGCCAGATGCTAGTGAGACAGCCACACAAGGAAGCCCCTCCTCTCCTTTCCAGCACCACCTCCCCTCCCCCCCAAGCGTCTGGGGTCCCACAGACTTGACACACACTCACCGAGTGTCAGCTCAGCCAGCGGCAGCGTGCGGAGACGGGCATGGGAGTGATGAGGTGTGGGCTGGTGTGGTGGTAAGGAGGACCAGCCGTGCGTGTGGGCTCATGCCAGCGTGTTGAGGAACACTCGGCCATGCGAAGGAGAGGAGATACCTCCATTCGTGTGTGTGCTGGCATGATAGGGGTGGAAGGCGTGGCAGTGCCCGGGGCTACATGGCAGTGAACATGTGGGCATGCTTGGCCACGTGCTGCCCGCAATCCCCTCTCTGAGCTAAGAGGACGGTTTGGTTCCCTTCTCCCCTCCTGGAGGAGTGACTCACCCTTCCAGTTATAGGTTCCTGGGGCCCCAAAGAGGAGGTAGTGGCTGTCAGGGGAGAAGGCAGCGGCTGCGCCCTGCTGGCAGAACCCAAATTGATCGTGGCCCTGGGGGCGCCCCTCACAGAACTTCCACTCGCCACCATCCAACTCATCGCGGACGGCCAGGTCCTGGCTTAGCACAAAGCAGCGACCGATCACGTCCCTCGTCTCCAGGATTTGGTCCACTCGCTGCCTGGCCTCATATCTGTGTGCACAGGTCTGCAGGAGGAAGGAGGCAGGGGCCGTTCCCCTGAGTGGGCCCGGGGCCTGCTTCAGCCACGCTGCCCACATGCAGACACTAGGCAGATGCTGGCTCATGTGCACGTACCACACACACACTCACAAACCCCTGTGCGGGCACCACTTGAGCACCACCGGCCCAGTGTTACCATGACCCACTGTCCCATCGGCACCCACTCCCTTGCCCTGGGCACCCACAGGCATGACTAAGCCAGAACACAGGCCTCGTGGCTTCGTGATTTCACCCAACGTGCCAAGTCTGACCCTGTCTCTGGCCCTTGGTGACATCACCTCGTCTTCCTCCCCGCTCCACTCTCCAAGTGTCAGTTATTCTTGAAAGCCTGGCTCAGATCGCCCCATCTGCAGGAGTCCTTTCTCTCCACGCCTTCAGACTTCGATCATCTGGGGACTATACGCTCACTTAACATTAACCGTGCTCGGCCCCATACTGACTTGTATTCATAACTGTGGCCCTGGAGCATCCCATGCGCTGAAAGGCTGCCGGCTGGATTCCCTGTCAGGGCACATGCCCGGGGTTGCAGGCTCGATCCCCAATAGGGGGTGTGCAGGAGGCAGCTAACTGATGTTTTGCTCTCACATTGGTGTTTTTCTCTCTCCCTCTCCCTTCCCCTCTCTCTAAAAATCAATTTTTAAAAGTCTTTGAATAATAATTGTGTATTTGTGCATGTTAGTAATGACACAGAGAGAGACAGAGAAGGAGAGGATGAGAATCTCCATAAATGCAGTAGCTATTTGAGGCATGGACCAAGCTTTTCCCTGTCTTTACCTAGCCTCTCCCAGTAGCGAGCACAATGCCTGATGCTTAACAAGTTCTCAGTAAGCGTTTGACAGATGGATGAATGGATGAAATGTTTAGATGGTTTAAATGTATAAGGACAGGGGCCATGTCTTATACTTTTTTTATATCTCCTTGAGGTCCTGGAAATCAGACCATCATACAAATGCCCAACCTGTGTTCTGTAAGCACATCTATGCATGCACGCGTGTGCGCGCGGTTACCGAAGTGGTACTCACAACAATCTTGCCCCCAGGACCCTGGCTCCGAACACTAACTCCCAACCACTGGTTCTCCTTGCTCTCCTTCTGCACATCAGCTGGAGGCAGGACACTGGGAATTAGGGGAGGGAAGAGGAGGCCAAGTCCTCTCCTCCCCTCTTCATGTGCACCCCCCACTCCACTCCCACAGCGCACATACCTCCCTGGTCAATGTCCACTCTGTAGCAGTCAGTCTCCTCCAGGCTCAAGGGGCAAGCGAAGAGGCCTCCAGTGCGGTTCGCCTGCTGCCCAGGCAGAGCCAGGGCCTGGGGAGCGCCCACCAGCAGCCTGTGCCATGGGGCAGGGGCAGGAGTGAGCAGCCAGAATGCTCCCCCTCCACAGAGCTGCCCTGGCCCAAACCCTCAGTACCCAGCAGAGTGTCAAAGGACTAAGAACAAAGGCCAAAAGGCAATTTCCCAAGTCCTGACCAGGGCAGGTTAACATACTTGGCCATGTAATCATCATGTTACATATGCACATACTATCTGGATGAAGAACCACATGCACAGTAGATACACACACACACACACACACACACACACACACACTCACACTCACAGCAACCCGACAGCCTGGCCAGCACTGCTGGTTTGAAAGAACCGCCTGTTTCCAGCACCTGTTCCTGACCAGGCCTTTCCTACCCACTCCCTGGCCCCATTCCCAAGCTCTGCCCTCCTCCCCAGTCCCGTTGAAACCTTCCCAGAAATGCCGAGAATGCTGGGCGCAAGCGTAATAGAGGCCCAGACTGGCACCATGAGATGGCCCAGGGATCAGGTTTGGAGGCCAAGCAAGAGGCTAGACATGGGCCTACTTCCCCCACCCTTTCATCAGGGACCCGCCAAAGACCCCACCCCGCAACCCTGCCAGCCCAGGGTTCTACAGTCACTCCGGCCGGCAGGCAGCAAGGTGGAGGCAAATTTCTCATCTGGTCTCCAATCTTCCCTCCATTCTCCCCCCACTTCCTGAAACCCCTTTCCCAGCCTTCCTTCTCCTCCCACAGCTATGATTTTCCCATTCCTCCCACCCACCCCACTCCCTCCCGGCCCCTCCCAGGCTTCTCTCCTACCCCCCCCCCCCCAGACACTTTCCCAGCTACAACTTTCTTGGCAGGACAATTTTCCACAATCACAGCCAAGGCTTCTTCCCTGGGAGAGGACTGTGCTGGGAATGGAGGCTGCCTGGGTCCCTTGGGGCTGAATCCCCAGGCCAGGAGTACGGGAGAGGAGTGAGTGACTGTCACCCAGCTGACTACGATCCTCTTTCGAGAAGGAGCGACTGGAAAGTGGCAGCAGGGCAACCCTGGAGGCCTCTCTCCCACGCCGTTTCCCTCCATCCCCCTTCCCGGGGGGAGGCCCAAAGCTGTGTGGGGCAGCGCCGCAGGCAGGCATCTGTGGGGCACCGTGCCATTTCTGATGGTGCAGGGGGAGAGGAGGGCACAGAGCCATCTCCCTTCCCACAACTCCTCCTGGGCTCTGCCCAGCTGTCATCCCGTGTCAGAGCCAGTGTCAAGAGGCAGAAGGGGGTGGGGATGGAGTAGCAGTAGGGAAGAGAGCATGGCATGCGTTCGGCGTTGGTTAACAACTATTTTTTGAAAATCTATCTGCCAAGCCCTGCGTCGGGCACTGGTGAGACAAGGAAATCATATTTATTCGGCACCTACTCTGGGTCAGGCTCTAGGCTCAATGCCAGGGACATGAGGAACTAGCATGTATCGCTCTCTACCTAGGTGCCGGGGCTGGGCAAGTCCCAGGCATTATCTCATTTAATCTCCCCCACCACCCACGTGAGGGTCCTTTCTGGGCGTTAGAGGAGGACACTCGCGCAGAGACGCTCGGTAGTGTGCTGGGCTCCATGCACGTGGGCCCAGCTCCAACGCCACGCCCTTCCCACCACACTCAGGGACAGGCCCGCGCCGAACAGGGACCCCTCCGGAAAGGGAGGAGGAGGAAAGGGAGGGAAGAGGACCCCTGAGCAAAAAAAAGCAACTGAGTGGCATGGCCAACCTTCAGACAAGTTGCAGGAATCCTGACTCGTCTCCCACACAGAGGCAGCCGCCTCTGAGAGGAGGGGTTTCCTGCTCGTCTCTGCACTCGCCCCCTAGGAGGCCGGCACCTCAGACGGTCAGCGCACAGCTAAGCACCGGGAGGGGCTAACGGTCAGTGTTCAGTGTTCACATCTCCTCTGGAGGTCAAGAAGAGAGAGGAGGGCGGAGGGGAGGGGGTCTACTGGGAGAAGAGGAGTCAAGCACATGAATCCAGCCAGCCCCACCCTTGGCCAACAGACCAGCCCATCCTCCTGGAACAAGAGTTCCCACACACAGCCTCTGGTCCCTCCACCTCTGCCCCAGCCGCACACTCCTTCCTGGCTTCCTCCCACGATCCCCAGATACCCCGGGCCTCTGGGCAGAACAGTAGCCACAGCTGCAGCCACTACAGAGAGAAAAGCAAAGGCATGTTGGCAGCTGGGGCAGCGGGACTCCCTGGGATCTGAGCTTAGCGGGGGTGAACGAGAAGCCCAGGACCACTGCACCTCTTGGTTCTCCACAGCCCCAGGCTCTCACCCACGCCCAGCCCTCTCTGACTCTCAGTCTGGGTGGCCCTCTGCAGAGGGTGCTGGGCCTGAAGGCTGGCCAAGCCTTTGGATCTGGGCTTGCTGTAAGGTGCTAAAGCTATTCTCTAACTCTGTGCATCCCAACACAGGAGTTATTCTATTGGAACAGTCCTGCACTGTTCTAAGCTTTTTACGTGCTGGGAAAGGAGACCTGGGACTCAAAAGCTAGGGATGAGCAAGGGACTTGGTCTCTCATGGGCCAACAGGCAGCAGAGCGCCCCCTGCTGGAGCAAAATGCCCGTTAGCCAGTCCCCCTATGGGAATGCCCTCCGCTGGACTCTGGGAGACAGAGTCAGGGGCCACCTTTAGAGATGAGGGGGAAATGACAAGAGACCAAGCTATTAAAAATAACCTAGAATTTGTCTGGAAATAGCTCGGAGAGTTCAGCATGTCCTAAAAAGGCCTCCAGCTCTGGAACTCTGGCAGATGGGAGAAGGAGGGAGGAAGACAGATGAGGGAGGAAGCAGACAGAAGGCTGAAGAAGAGGTGAAATCAGTTGCTTTCTATCTCTCCCAAACTTTTCTTTTTTTGGGGGGGGGGCAGGGGGGGCACTGACCCTGCTCCCTGATGACGGGGATAATGGAAGAAGAAGGATCAGAGCTGGCCCCTCCTCCCAGCACAGGGAAAGCGAAATGAGCTCCTGTCCCTACCCTCTGCCCCCAGGCCAACGGTTGGGGGAGAAGACAGTCCCTGTGGAGGGCATTGATCCCAGTAATGGACACTTAGTGTGGCTCAGGCTGGCCTAGAAGAGAAAAGCCCCGGCAGGAGGGGGTGGGAAGCTCTCTGCCCCTCCCCATCTCTCTTTTTAAAATCATACATGTAGCTGGAGCGAGTAGTACAGGAAGCATGACAGTCACAGGCCTCATACACAAGTGTCCTTCCTCCGTGGGTCCTGAACTGATTAGAAAGTACCCAGAATCGCCCTCTGCCCCTCACTCCTCCCTGCCTTCCCCGCTGCTGAGATGCCTGGGCTGGAAATGTCCTGAGGGGGAGGAAGGGCAACAGCCTGGCCAGCATCCTTCCTCTCTCTCTCTCTCCTGCTATTGCTGCTGCTACAACTTTGGGGGCTCTGTTTTCTGCCCCTCTATCACTGAGGCGCCTGGAGCAGGCTGCCAGACCCTGTGGTCCTCTCCCAGCTTCCCCAGGTCTCGCCATACGAGTGGCAGGTCTGCCCTGGCCTCCCAGTGCCCCGCTGCCCTGACTCCATCCCATGGCAATGCCCTGGTTCCATCCCATGGCAATGCTCTGACTCCATCCCATGGCAATGCCCTGACTCCATCCCATGGCAATGCGCTGGTTCCATCCCATGGCAATGCCCTGACTCCATCCCATGGCAATGCCCTGACTCTATCCCATGACAATGCCCTGACTCCATCCCATGGCAATGCCCTGGTTCCATCCCATGGCAATGCCCTGGTTCCATCCCATGGCAATGCCCTGCAGGAAGTTGCTTCTGGAGTCTCCCCTCTACCCCTCCCATGGCACCTTTGGCCTCTCTGTCCTCTCCCCCTTTTCCTGTGCTAAGAAGAGACAACATGCTCAGTCCCCTCCCTCAGGGGATCCGAGCCTCTGAAGAAGGAGGGGAGCCACACACCTTGGGATGCAAAGGGGTGGGGGCAAACGGAGACGGTCCCTGCCCAGACCAGAACCTTGCTCGCCAGCGCATCCCCAAAGCAAGAGCCCGCGCCTGGGGCTGAGGACAGCCCTGCAGACCCGAGGCCGCCGAGGCGCGGCTCCAGCCCGGGTGCAGGAGAGCTGTGGGCAGCCGGGTCTTGGCGGGGTTCGAAGACCGAGCGATGAAGCAGGAGCGGGGGTCTGGGGCTCGGCACGGGGACCGCGGGCGGCGCGGTGACTCACCAGCTCTGGGGCCGGGGCTGTAGCTGCCGGTGCAGGGCCACCGAGAAGCCGAAGAGGCTCCCCGGCTCGCCCTCCTTGCGCAGCGCGCCCATCACATCCAGATTGAAGGCGACGACCCCGGGGGAGAGCAATCCGGCGAGCAGGGTGCCCAGAAGGTAACAAATCCCCGCGGGGCCCCGAGGATCGCGGCCCGGAGTCCCCGCCATGGGGGCACCCCTCGCGCGCTCCCCGCGAGCGCAAGGAAACTCGCTCGCGCTGA
>NW_005871167.1:3730755-3748481 GCF_000147115.1 Myotis lucifugus | reverse complement strand
CCCCCCAGCCCCGCCCAGCGCCCTCACTCTCTCCTGCCCTCTCTCCTGCGCGAGCCCGCGAGGGGTGGAGGCGGCGCCTAGGAATGGCGAGCGGGAGCGAGAGAGGAGTACAGAGAGAGCGGGACCGAAAAAGAGAAAAGAGGGTAGGAGATGCGAAGGCGGGGAGAGAGGGGCAAACAGAAAGAGAGGCGATGAAAAGAAAGAGAGGCGATGAAAGGGCAGCGGTCCCTCGGTGCTCCCCTCTCGCCTTGGTTGCATGAGGCACCTCTCGTGCTGTTCCAGTAACACCGCTTCCCCCCCTTCCCACCCCACTCCCCGAGGCCCGGCAGTGACACAACATTCAGGGGAAGAGAGAGAAACTCAGCAGGCCTGGGGAAGGGAGCAACGGAGGCGGGAAGAAAGAAACAAGAGAAAAGAGATGGAGAAAGAAGGGCAAGAGTTTGATCGATAAGGGATGGGCCCGGCTGGCGTGGCTCAGTGGTTGAGCGTCGACCTATGAACCTGGAGGTCACAGATCGATTCCTATCAGGGCACATGCCGGGGTGGTGGGTTCGATCCCCAGTGTGGGCGTGATCCCCAGAGGGGGGAGGAGGGGAAGTTCAGGAGGCAGCCAATCAATGATTCTCTCTCATCATTGATGTTTCTCTCTCCCTCCCTCTCCCTTCCTTTTTGAAATCAATAAAAATATTTTTTAAAAAAAATAAGAGATGGGCCCTAACCGGTTTGGCTCAGTGGATAGAGCGTCAGCCTGCTGATTTAAGGGTCCCAGGTTAGATTCTGGTCAAGGGCATGTACCTTGGTTGCGGGCACATCCCCAGTAGGAAGTGTGCAGAAAGCAGCTGATCGATGTTTCTCTCTCATCAATGTTTCTAACTCTCTATCCCTCTCCCTTCCTCTCTGTAAAAAATCAATAAAATATATTTTAAAAATAAAAATAAGATAATAAAATAAAAAATAAGAGATGGGAGAAAACAAGAAAAAAGACTGATGATGATAAAGGAAGAGGAACAAAGGCAAAGATGAGAGATGGGGCCCAAGAGGCAGGGGGATGGGAAGGATGTCTGCAGTTCCCAGGCCCTTCCTGGGACTGGGCATTTCCCACCACCACTGGGGAGAGGATTGGATGGGAGAGGATCTCAGGGCGGAGTCTTGGCTGGCCCAGGCAGGAGCTGGGTGGGGCTTCTCAGGGACCTACCAGCAAGCCTGTCCCTCTTCCTCTCCCTTCCCCCCAATGCTGAGGCAGAAGCAAAGGGAGGGGGGACATTTTCCAACTCTGCTATTTATAACTCCAATCCAGAAATGGAGACAGGAGGAGAGATAGGGAATAATTTCGCACAACTAGAACCTCACTTGTTCCCACCTTCCCTCCTCTTCCTAGTTGTCTTTCTTATTGGGTGTTGGTCTTGTGCATATCCATCTGTCCACTGCTCTCTCTCTCTCTCTCTCTCTCTCTCTCTCTCTCTCTCCCTTTCTCTCTCTCGTCCGAAACTCTATTTTTGTCCCCCTTCTTGGAATCTTTCACAGACGATTTCTCAATGTCTCTAATGATTTCTCTGCCCCTCAAACACTGTCATATTCTTGAGATCCTGTCTTCTCCCTCCCTTTCTTAAAAGCCCCAATGTGACCTACCTAGTTCCTCTTCACATGCTCACTTTGTCTCTCTTACTTCTTTGTCCAAGATTATGCTTTTAACCAAGCAAACAAACAGGTAGGCTCTTACTCTGCTGGCCCTGACACGATTCTTGGCCTGCGTGAATTACTATCCCCTTTGGACCTCCGTTTTTTATACCACCACACGCGTGGCCATCTCCCCCAGGGGACTCGGCAATCTCTACACAAGTGCTGCCAGCAGGCTGACACGGGGCCCTGCTGTTATTGGCCCCCAGATATGTTCTCTCCATTACTTCTGCACTTCAGAGCCACAGACAGTAGGGAAGAGCTGACGTGAGGATGCAGGATAGTAACATCAGATTAGGGCCCGGGACTCCCCTCCCGACTCAGCCCAGACCCACAGCGGGCCTCGGAATGCCGTTAGAGCCCCAGCTGCCTCCTTGTTGCACCTACAGCTTCTGCCTCCCTCCGGCTCCACTCCTCTGGCTCCTGCTAAATCCAAGGCTGAAATCAGATGCCAAAAATCTGCTTCTGACCTCCTCTGCCCAAATATTTGAGAAGTCACCTCACTGCTACAGGAGGAAGGAGAGAAAGGCCGCCCAAATTAGCCTGCCTATAAATAGTGGGGCAAGGGTTGGCGGGAACATGCGAGAGCTCCAGCGCAGCCTCGTAAGGTTAGACGCGTAGATTTTCTCTAGAGGAGAAGTGAGACCAGATTGCCGGAGTGGAAAGCAGTATCGTGGGGACACTGTAGGTGAAGGGGGAAATGAAGACGCTTGAGGGGTCCTGAGAAGGGAGGAAGCTGAACATTAGAATAAGCAACCTGCCAGAGAACTTCCTGTATTTGAGTCAAGAGTTTGGGAATTCTCCCTAGCCCTCTTGGCTCAGTGGATAGAGCATCAGCCTGTGGACTGAAGGGTCTCTGGTTTGATTCCAGTCAAGGGCATATGCCTGGGTTGCGGGCTCAATCCCCAGTAGGGGGCGTGCAGGAGGCAGCCAATCAATGATTCTCTCTCATCATTGATGTTTCTATCTCTCTCTCCCTCTCCCTTCCTCTCTAAAATCAATAAAAATATTTTTAAAAAAGCTCTGATCACAAGAACAACAAAAAATTATTTTAAAAAAGAGTTTGGGAATTCATTAAATTAAAACCAGTGCTGATACTATATGATTCCACTCAGATAACATTCTCAAAATAATAAAACTATAGAGATGAAGAACAGATTAGTGATTTCCCAGGGACAGGGATGGGGGGGGGGACATATAAAAGAATAGCATAGGAAGTTCCTTTGTAGTCATGAAGAGTTCTGTATCTTTTTTTTAAATATGCTTTTATTTATTTCAGAGAGGAAGGGAGAGGGTGAGAAAGATAGAAACATCAATGATGAGAATCATTAGTTGGCTGCCTCCTGCATGGCCCACATTGGAGATCCAGCCCACAACCCATCGAACCGTGACTTCTTGGTTCTTAGGTCGACACAACCACTGAGCCATGCTAGCCAGGTGAGTTCTGTATCTTTTTTGTTGTTGTTGTTAATCCTCACCTGAGGATATTTTTCCATTGATTTTTTAGGGAGAGTGGAAGAGAGAGGAAAAGACAGAGAGAAACATTCATGTCAGAGAAACATCCATGTGAGAGAGACACATCAATTGGTTGCCTCCTGCACAAGCCCGGACCAGGGACCAGGCTGGGGAGGAGCCTGCAACCAAGGTACGTGCCCTTGACCGGAATTGAACCCGGGACCCTTTGATCTGCAGGCCAACACTCTATCCACTGAGCCAAACCAGCTAGGGCAGAGTTCTGTATCTTGATTTTGGTGGTGGTTATTTGAGACTTTACATAAGATGAAGTAGTCTACACGCATGCACACACACACAAACACACACAAATGAGTGCATGTAAAACACTGGTGACAATGGGATAAGGCCTGTAGACTAGTTAATAGCATCGTAGCTATGTCAGCCTCCTGGTTTAGATATTGTGCTACAGCTATGTAAGACATCACCAGTGGGGGAAGGGTACTCAGGACTTCATGTACTATTTTTGCAACTTCCTCTGAGTGGACAACTATTTCAAAATAAGTTTGAAAATTGATAAATGCCCAGGCTCAGCGAAGACTTGCCTGCGTGGAAGCTGGGGCTTTCTCCAACCCCTTTCCCCTCTCACAGCTTTCTTCCCCTCCATCGGGATCCCTATTTTGCAGCCCTCAAGCAAATACTTGCAGAACACACACTCCCTCCACCTCATCTGGCAGCAGAGCCTGGGCCCATATGTCCCAGGTCAGCCTTTTCCTCCTCACCCCAGCCGCCTCTCCAGCACCGGAATCCTCCGCCTGCCTCTGAGTTCTGGCTGTGGCCAATGCTTCAACTATGGGAGCGGCTGGGAGAGAAAGAATAGAAATGTGATCGAGGGGAGCCACTGGAGAAATGGCCACTCTGGTCTTTGAGGATCTTGGGGAGAAGGACTAGGAGGTCACTTCCCACAGGGAGCCATTTAAACGGACTTGAGGGCCTCTTTTCTTTGAGCCCTGGCTTCAGGCCAACATTTGGAACTTGGCCACACCACCAACAGCCCCCTCTTGAAGCCCAGCCAGATTTATGGTTTAAGAAGCTTCTCCACTCACGCCATGCCCTCCCTCGGTCCTCACCAACCCCAAACAACCCAGCAGCTTCCGGCCCTACCGTTCAGCCCAGTCAGTCAGCTTGGAGCTTGCTAATTAAAGCTAACTCTGAAAGAGACCTCAAAAGAGCAGGGAAAGGAGTGCAGAAAAAGAGCATGGAGTTACATCCACTCATCCCAAGGGAGAATAGTCAGGGTGGGAAATTGTAAGGAGAGGTGGGCAGAGAGAGATTTCAAACATCAAGACTCGTTCTCCGGTTACAGTGCAACTTTTCTCCATCGCTACCAAAGGCAAGTGGGGCTGAGCTTAAACTGCAGCGGAAACTACGGTTGGACGGTAAGCAAGAAGGACCCAGCAAAAGAGCAGCTGGAGGATGATCCTGGAGAGATAAGCTGCAGGCCCCAGATACGGGACCCGCGTCCTCTGTCCAGCTCTAGGGCAAAGGAACTGCCAGTCCGCGGGAGGAGAGGGCGGGGCTGACGGCTGCAGCGTACTGGCAGTCTCTCTGCTGATTGTGAAAATGTCAGACGGTTGTGCCAAGCAGGGTGAGGGTAACACAGGATGGGCCTGGCACATGCCCTGTGTCCGCCTATTCTTAACATGCACAGACTGACCACTGACACCCCCAGCACCAACCGCCCTCATTAGCCCCTGCCCTCAAGTCCTCATTCTCTGGTACCTCTTCCAACCCCTGCCCTTCTTTCCCAGGCTCCACAGCTCTGGGAGTGAGACACCAGGCATGTTCCCGTCTGCCTCTATTTTGCTTGCTCACTGCAGTTAGAAGCAGGAGCCAGGGTGGAGGGGGGCGGGGAGGGAGGGCTGGGAGAGGCTGCCCTGTGATGCTCTCCCTCTTCCCGCTTTTATTGATCAGCCGTTCTCTGGAGTGGAGCCTCTTCCCAAACACTCCTCCCCTGCCAGGATTCCCTTCACCTGAGGTCTGAGCTAGAAGGGCCTGGTGGCAATAGACAGGGCCTCCCATCCCAGGGTCTCTCCCATAGTGTCTGCAGCACAGAGCAGTCGTTCCCCTCAGGCTTTGGAACCAAATAGCCTGGATTTGTAGCCTACCTCTGCTTCTAGTGAGCTCTGTCACTATTTCACTGCTCTGTATCTGGAATTCTTCATCTGCAAACTGGGGATGATAATTATAATACTTTACAGGATAGTTCTGGGGATTAAATTAATGAATACATGTAAAGTGCTTGACCCGTGGTAAGTACTCAGGAAATGTTGGAAAAGAAGTTATCCTATATAATAAAAGCCTAATATGCAAATCAACCGAACAGCAAAACAATCGGTGGAACGACTGGTCGCTATGATGTGCACTGACCATCAGGGGGCAGATGCTCAATG
This sequence comes from Myotis lucifugus, assembly GCF_000147115.1. Lineage (NCBI taxonomy): Eukaryota > Metazoa > Chordata > Mammalia > Chiroptera > Vespertilionidae > Myotis > Myotis lucifugus. The sequence goes on along the minus strand of NW_005871167.1, from coordinate 3,742,899 downwards.
CAGGAGCTGCCCCCAGCTCGCAGGCCCCAGGTCAGCCAAGGCAGGTGCCAGTGGGTGCCCCCCGATTGCCCCGACGGTCGCCCCGCAGAGGGAGGCAACCTGTGGTGGCGGCGGGGGGGGGGGGGCAGCAAGCAGGCGGCACCAGGCCGGCCAAGGCGGGTGCCAGCGGGGGCTCCCCCCAATCGCCCCGCCGGTCGCCCCACAGATCAGCCCTGATGGCCGGCCAGGCCTAGGAACCCTACCTGTGCATGAATTTCGTGCACCAGGCCTCTAGTAGTACACATACAAGCATAGACACATACACAGTATCCAACATTTATATTCAGAATTTTTATTTTGGCACTTAATGTTCTGCTTTATGCTACCACTTAACCAATTCACTCCCTAATATTTTGATGTTCACACATCTCCCAGGAATTAAGATGCTACTCTGCAAATAGTTGAATGAATCAAAGTAATCCTCAACTCATCCTCAGAAAATTCAAAAAGGATGTTTTATTCTAATTCAGTCAGCACCCATTTCTCTGCCCCCTGCAAGTAGATGTGATAAAGTCAGTTTTCAACTATGTAACTGAATCACAAAATGAGAAAATGCCAAAGTTTGAAATAGCTTCAGATATGGTTTAGTCTAGTGATTCTCATCCTTTGATGCATTTTAGAATCACCTGAACAACTTTTTAAAAAAATACTTATGTCTGGGCTCCACTCCTCTGAGATTTAGTTAATTAGTCTAGGGTCAGGGAATTTTTTTAAACTTCCCCATGTGATTCTAATGTTTAGCCCTTATTTCACAAAGGAAAAAGAACACAAATCCAGAGTGGAGAAGCAATTTTCCCAAAGTCACCCAGCATGTCAGTACACGGTGCACCAAGAGAGACTGTGGCAATAGCAAGAATATGTTGATGATGTTTATAATTTTTCTTGTTGGAGCTATCCCGGAAAGCATTTTTCTTAGTTCAGAGAGGTATTATGTCATTTACCTTTCTACTGTGAGAGCAGCAGTTATTCTTCTGGTAAGACTGAAATGGGTTCCCATTCCCTGACCACAGAAGGACAGGATGGCATTGCGCATTACTGCACTTAGCCACAATTAGCAAAGCTCCCTAGGAGGCCACTTGAGGTGCCCAAAATACTGCTTCTCTGCAATGATCACCCAGCGCTGAGGGACCGCAGCAGTGGTGAGAAGAGAGAGAGCTGGAAAAGAAAGGAAAGCTGTCCCTCCTAGAGGGAAGGAGCTGAGAACAACTGAGAACCGGCCAGAGCTGCCAGGAGGGCAAGGCAAGAAAGGAAAAGAATTTCAATGAGCCTAGGGAGCCTCTGCTCCGCCAACAACCAAACCATGATGGACAGCCTGGCAACATCCACCTCTCCCCCCGCAACCCCCACCCCCCGCCCCTCCACACACACCACACACACCAGGAGCCTGAGATCCAAAAGAAATGTTAAAAACTGGCTCTGGTCCTAGCTGGTTTGGCTCAGTGGATAGAGCATTGGCCTACGAACTGAAGGGTCCTGGGTTCGATTCCGGTCAGGGGCATGTATCTCGCTTGCAGGCTCCTCCCCCGCCCAGTCCCTGGTCAGGCACATGCAGGAGGCAACCAATAGATGTGTTTCTCTCACATTGACATTTCTCTCTGTCTTTCCCTCTCTCTTCCACTCTCTCTAAAAATCAATGGGAAAAATATCCTCAGGTGAAAAAATTGGCTCTGCACCTGGCCAGTGTGGCTCAATGGTTTAGCATCGACCCATGAACCAGGAGGTCAGGATTCGATTCCTGATCAGGGCACATGCCTGGGGTTGCAGGCTCGATCTCCAGTGGGGGGCGTGCAGGAGGAAGCTGATCAATGATTCTCATCGTTGATGTTTCTACCTGTCTCTCCCTCTCCCATCCTCTCTGAAATCAATAAAAAAATATTTATTTTTAAAAATTGGCTCTGCAACGTGAGTGGTAAAGAAAACGTCTTCCAACATTCACCAAAAAGTGATCTCACCATAAAGACAAGCGCTCACCCGCCCCCAACTCTTGACTATTCCCTTTCTTCCCAGCCAAGATCTCACTACCTGCCAACCTTGGCTCAAAAGGGGGCGGGCCCGACGTCACGTGACGGTGCGGTCACGTGTCCCGGGCCCCTCCCGCAGAGCCGCGCGTCCCGCTCCGGGAGTCTGCGGGCCGGCGCGTCCAGCCTCCCCGCCCCCAGCCCGACGTGACCATGCTGTCCCGCCTGCTGAAGGAGCACCAGGCCAAGCAGAACGAACGCAAGGAGCTGCAGGGTGAGCCCACAGCCTGTCTGCCTGCGCGTCCTCTCCCGCCGCGGCCTAGCCTCAGCCCGGAGCCTGGACCTCGAGTAATGGCCCAGATCCAGGGAAGGCCGCGGGCTCGTGGGCACGGGCGTCGGAGGACGGGGAGGTGGTGCTTCTTTGGAAAGTCCGTCCGGCGCCAACGGGCTCCAGTCCCTTTAGCGACGCCCGTGTCCCCTCGGAAACGCCCCTCGGCTGGGCCGCCGGCCTCGTAGTCCCGCCCCTGCTCCGGGGGCGCTGTGCCGATTGGCCCCGGCGGCCGCTCCTCCCGGGAGTGGGCGGGGCTCCAGGAGGGAGGAGGGTGTTGGGGACCCGCCCGAGATGGGATTCTCCGGGGGCCGGAAACAACCCAAGTAGGTGTGGGCGCCTGTTTGCTGAACCCGGGCTTGGGATCCGCAGTTGCCGACCCTGAGGCCAAGGAAGCGGGGAGTCTGCACCCCTGCACCTTGACGTCCCCGGGCAAGGCGCTTCCCCTCTCCGGGCGCCGGTCTCCCCGCCTCTGACATGAAAGCTGTTTCTGTTTGGGGAAGTCCTTTGCAGCTCTGGCGCTGAGATCAGCTGACATGTTCCCACAACTAGCAGAATAGTCATGAGTAGGGGGGCCTTCAAGCAGCCCCCCTAAGAAACACCTCGTCGCCACTCCGATCCCTTCCCCCTCCTCCCCGCAGAGAAGAGGAGGCGAGAGGCCATCTCTGCAGCGACCTGCCTGACAGAAGCTCTGGTGGACCACCTCAATGTGGGGTACGAACCCTCCCATCCACACCAGCTGCCCGCCCCGCGTTTAGGCGCAGGCAAGGCCGAGGGCAGCCGCTCTTGAAGGGAGGGATGTGCTGCCCATCCTTCCCTCCCCCACCCAGCTTACGGTCAGGAGAGAGGCTGAGTCAGCTCTGACCCACAGCTCTCTCCCTCCTCACAGTGACCTCCGGGGTGCCCACCACCTGATGCCCTCCGCCCACCTCCTCGCACCCCTCAGGCCAGCTGTCACTGTGGTGGGAGGGCGGGTGCCCTCCTTCACCATGGCTGACTGCCTTCTCCACCTCCCACCCCCTGGCAGGCCCGGGGAGCAGCTGGCAGGAAAGACACGGCACAGCTGGTGAGGGTGAGGGTGAGGGTGAGAGCAGGACCCCTGCCAGGCGCTCCAGCAGAGCCCGGCTGTCTCTGCCCTTCCTTCTGGGCCTCGGGGGCGGGGGCTTTTTTGCAAAGTCTGTCCCGGTGCCAACGGGCTCCAGGGACTACCCTCTGCTCCAGTCCTAAGTGAAAATGCCGATAACAACCAAAAACTTGGGAAGGAGCAAAGAATATTCTCTTGACCGTGAGTGACCCGGGGGGGTACAGAGATGATGGTTGTAGGCCGTTTATTGGAAGAAAGGAGGCAGTTATGATGCCTTCCACCCCAGGGCAAATAGTTGAGAATCCAGAGACTGAGTCACCCAAGTGAGCCAGGCAGGGGCTGCCATCTTCATTACTCATTTCTGGGGAAGATCAGGGCAAGAAAGGCTGTGGTCAGGGCCTCTGACCGCCCTGCCCTCCAGGCCCCTCCCTCCATTCAGTTGAATAGTGGAGAGCAGGAGATCAACAGGAAAAACAGATTTTAGAAACTCCCAGAGGAATCTGGAAACATGGAGCCCCCTACTCTTACTGTTTCAGCTCCTACACGGCCCCCTGCTGTGGCCAGCTGTCCCCAGGGACAGGGCCTTACCCCACACACATACATTGGCGCCTCCTGGCTCTGCTGGGACGTAGGCCCGGGCTTCTTCCTCTCTTCTAACTTTGCTAGGGGCCCCCCCACTTTCAGTTTAGAGGGCAGCTAAGCCAAAGCCAGATTAGAAAGGGTTTTGTGTTGCTGCCCACGGCTCCTCTCATTCCCCGGAAAGGAACACAAAGGCCCCGTCTATCTCGGCCCCTGTCAGGTGTCCTTCCCACTCTCTCCACACCCCCAACCCCTTGCCCTCTCCAGCCCCCACAGATTCCTGTGGGTGGGGGCACCGGATGTGGAGTCTCTCAGCTGACCTAGAGCTTTGGGGTGGGTAGTGATAGATTCACCAGCCAGTAAGGGAGAACAATGATCGCACAATTATTGCAGGAGGGTTAGGGGGAGTGGAGGCGGGCAGAGAATTGAGGATACCAACCTCATGGCAGTAATGGTAATGGCAGCCAGCACCTTGATTGAGGAGAAAAGAAAATAGAGCAGAGCGGAAGGAAGGGAGAACGTGTGCATGTGTGTTCATTCATTTGTGTGGGTGGAAGGAGAAGGGTTGGGAGAGAGACTGAGCCAAGAAGCAGTCCCTGGGAGATCTTCTCTTGACCCTGAGTTCCTGGGGAGGGGGTTGCTCTCCCTCCGACCCCAGGTTCAGGGAGCGGCCAAAGTTTCCTTCCCAACTTCTTGCACAGATCCCTGGGCTTCCAGTTGCTGCCAGATGTGTCCCTGCTACTGGATTTTCCCAGCTTCCCCCATCTCCCCCTTTTTCTTCTCAGCTCTTTACTCAGGGATATCCCCCTACCAGGCTAGCCCTTGCTCCCCCCACCCAGCTTCAGGAACTCTTCGGGGTAGGAGATGGTCTGTTTCTACACAGCTCCCAGCGAGGGTCTCCTGAGAATCCTGGGAGTGGGCGGAAGAAGCTGGGTTCATTTGCATGTACTAGTCTTGTTGCATCACATCCCAGCAGGGTCAGTCACAAGGTTGTCCCCAGCCTGACCCCTGGCTGGCCTCCCACTCTTGCAGTGGGGTGTTAGTCCTGGAGACCACTCTCACCAGTTGGGTGGGTTGATATCCTCCCTCCTCCAACCTCTAGTGTGGCCCAGGCCTACATGAACCAGAGAAAGCTGGACCATGAGGTGAAGACCCTGCAGGTCCAGGCTGCCCAATTTGCCAAGCAGACAGGCCAATGGATCGGGATGGTGGAAAACTTCAACCAGGCACTCAAGGTGGGCCACACTCCCGACATCACCATCCGCATCCTGGGCCCCCACTGGCTGCCTCCAGTAGGGTCACCTCAGACCTGGGGCTAGGGTCACCTCAGACCTGGGGCTAACGAAGAAGTGGGATGGCCCCAGAAACCCCATCTATGGCCCCAGAAACCCCATCTATGGCCCCAGTGTCAGAGAGGCTAGAGAAAGGTAAAGGGAGCTGGTGGGTCTAAGCAAAGCCCTTTGTAGGGGTGGGTGGGAAGTGCCCCCATCCATCCACTAGAGCCACCCTCTACTCACCCTGATTTGAGAACCCCCACCCTTTCCTCTTCCCAGGAAATCGGGGATGTGGAGAACTGGGCTCGGAGCATTGAGATGGACATGCGCACCATTGCCACTGCCCTGGAATACGTCTACAAAGGACAACTGCAGTCAGCCCCGTCCTAGCCCCTCTCCCCTCCCCCTCTACCTCGCTCCTACCCCCTCCACCTCCCCTTGGGGCAGGAGGGAGGCTGGCAGGCCACAAATAAAACACAAGCCTCAATTTCTCTGTGATACATTTCAAGGAGCTACTAGCTGAGCATCGGGGGTGGGAGGGGAAGGGTCATAGACCCTAAGGGACAGGCACCTGGTGCAGGCGCCCGCCCGTTGGGTGACCAGAAGTCCGGAGTTTCCCACACCTCTCCAGAGAGGGTCCCAGGAGGTCCTGCCCAGCAAGCATCCTGACTTAGGACTTCCCTTTCCTGCAGGGGAGCAATGAGGCAGGGAGCGGGCCTGGTCCCGCCTCCGGTGCTCTGCCTCTCCACGTGCCCATGGCCTCTCCCAGCCCGGTACTAAGCCGTGTCATGAGTCTGGACCTTGTGGGAGATTAACTCTTTTTTTTTTTTTTTTTAATATATTTTATTGATTTTTTTACAGAGAGGAAGGGAGAGAGATAGAGAGTTAGAAACATCGATGAGAGAGAAACATCGACCAGCTGCCTCCTGCACATCTCCCACTGGGGATGTGCCCGCAACCCAGGTACATGCCCTTGACCGGAATCGAACCTGGGACCTTTCAGTCCGCAGGCCGACGCTCTATCCACTGAGCCAAACCGGTTTGGCAGTGGGAGATTAACTCTTGGGCATGGGAGCGCTTTGGAGGAGAAATGACAGGTTCAGGGTCACCAACAGGCAGGGGCAGCTGTCATACTTGATAGATCCTGCTCCTGGGAGTCTACGACAGAGGTGGTCAGGAACCCCGGCTGGAAAAGGTAGCCAAGAAGGGGGTCTGGGCACGCCTGGCCCGTGCCAAGCCGCGGCTGACCGTCTTCCGCTTCCCTGACTCCGCCTCTCAGTCCTCCCCCCCTTCCCCCCACATATACTTAATACCTCTGGCACCCAGTCCATCCGCCGTGGACTTTGGCCTCAGCTGTAGCTCGTGCGGGAGCCGGGAGGACTGGGAGCAAAGGAGGAAGCATCTGGTGCAGCACCTGCCAGCTTTCCCCAGAGGAGGTGAGCAGGGCGGGAGCTGGGGTGCTGGGCGGACTTGCCGGGCATTGCACGTGCTGATAACTCACACTTTAAGCTTTAAGTGCTTCCTCACACTTCTCCCTTCTGATCCTGCACAACTCCCCAGTGGGCGTGTGGGTGCTGGTCCCACCCGGCAGGTGAGAAAACTGGTCCAGAGACGCAGTGAGATGCTCAGCATCACACAGTAAGGTAGGGGCCACCGGGACTGAAGTGCTGGGCTCTTTGCCCGTGTGTGTTTCCTAAAACAAGGCCCGGCTTAATTTAGAGAGTTCAGGTGTCCCTGGTTCAGCAGGAGAGAAAAGGGGACAGCAAACCAGAGCTGCTGCTCCCACACAGCAGGCTGCACTCGGAAGGGGCTTATCTGGTTTTCATTGTTACCCACAAGCATAGGGGCTGCCCAGATCCTGGCTTTGCCTAGAGGAGGCACAGTTTGCCATTTATCTGCCAAGCAGATGCTGAGACCGGAGACTCCCAGCTAGGGAGGCTATTAGGGGCAAGGGCTCGAGGGCCAGAGTAAACCGCACGTGTTGTCCTGCCCAGCCCGGCTGCCACCTGCAGATCACGTGGGCTCGGTCATGTGGCTGCCTGTGCTGCTGGGAGTCTTACTCTGGGCAGCACTGTGGCTGCTCAGAGACCGGCAGAGCCTGCCCCCCAGCAATGCCTTCGTCTTCATCACCGGCTGTGACTCTGGCTTCGGGCGGCTCCTGGCACTGAGGCTGGACCAGAGAGGCTTCCGAGTCCTGGCCAGCTGCCTGACCCCCTCGGGGGCAGAGGACCTGCAGCGGGCTGCCTCCTCCCGCCTCCACACCACCCTGCTGGACGTCACCGACCCCCAGAGCGTCCAGCGGGCAGCCAAATGGGTGGAAACATATGTTGGGGAAACAGGTGAGTCTGGCTGAGCCGCTGGGAACATGGTGTAGGGTGTTCACTCACACGGGCAGTGGGAACCAGGGGGGCTGTGAGGGGAAGGAGCAGTGCTCAGGCCGCCCAGGAAGGAGGGGCCTTGGAATGCCTGCCCTACCCTCCGTGACTCCCCCCACCCCCCACAGGGCTTTTCGGTCTGGTGAATAATGCCGGTGTAGCTGGTGTCATTGGGCCCACACCATGGCTGACCAGGGATGACTTCCACCGGGTGCTGAATGTGAACACACTGGGTCCCATCGGGGTCACCCTTGCCCTGCTACCTTTACTGCAACGGGCCCGGGGCCGGGTGGTCAACATCACCAGCGTCCTAGGTCGCCTGGCAGCCAATGGTGGGGGCTACTGTGTCTCCAAGTTTGGCCTGGAGGCCTTCTCAGACAGTCTGAGGTGAGGGGGCAGGGCCCCAGGCTCCCAGCCCACTCAAAAAAGAATTAGTGTCTGCCCTGCAAAGATGACTAAAACATGGAATACTTCAGAGGAGATAGTCTAGGGCTCGACTTCGTAGCCCAGCCTCTCATGTGAGTCTTAGGTTAATTTTCTGTAATAGGTTAATTTTCTTATCCCAGTTTATTCCTCATCTGTTAGATCAGGATGAGAAGACCAATGTCATGGGTGTTGGGAGTGAAATGAGATACATGTAAAGCCCACCAGTACCTGGCACATAGAAAATGCCCCACGCCCTAGCTGGTTGGCTCAGTGGATAGAGCGTGGGCCCGTGGACTGAAGGGTCCCAGGTCCAATTCCAGTCAAGGGCACATGCCTTGGTTGCAGGTTCCCCGGCCCTGGTCAGGGTTCATGCAGGAGGCAACCAATCGATGTATCTCTCTCACATTGATGTTTCTCTCTGTCTCTCCCTCTCCTTTCCACTCTCTAAAAATCAATGGAAAAATATCCTCAGGTGAGGATTAACAAAAAAGAAAATACCTCCAAAAGCCTGCTATCATTATTAGTATTATTAATAACTAGAGGCCTAGTGCACAGGTGGGGTCCCTTGGCCTGGCTGGCGATTGGGGCCGATCAGGGCCATCTTGCCCAGTCCTGATGGGGGCCAGCCGGCCAGGGAGGGACCATGGGAAGTTGGCCGTTTGGGGAGGGACTGCGGGGGGGCTCCAGGGCATGTCTGGCCTGTCTTGCCCAGTCCTAATCGGCCGGACCCCAGTAGCAAGCTAACCTACCGATCAGAGCATCTGCCCTCTGGTGGTCAGTGCACATCATAGCGACTGGTCGATTGGTCCTACCAATTGATCCAACACTTAGCATATTAGGCTTTTATATAAAGAGATGATTATTACAATGAGCTACCTTTACATGTTTTCTTATTAATTCTCATGGTAGGTATTAATACCTGTAGAGTAACATAACTTACCCAAGACCACTGGAACTGTGCTCGCCTACTGAGCCTGGTCATTCTGTTCTCCTGCCCCTCATCTTTAGATGGTAATGTTCAAAGTCCCATGAGAGCACAGTGAAGACTTGACAAGGACGACATGGGAGCAGGGCCTGAATTTTAAGATTTTTTTATATTTTTAGAGCAAGAGGAAAGGAGAAACATTGATGTGAGAGCGAAACATCTATCAATCAACTGCCTCCTGCACACCCCGTACCCAGGGTTGAGCCCACAACCCAGGCATGTGCTGAGTGGGAATCAAACCAGCAACCTTTTAGCACACAGGACAATGCTCCCACCACTGGCCAGGGCTAGGCCTGGATTCTGAGCAGAAGTACAAGTCCCCCAAGCCAAACCCACCTTCTGAAGGAAACCTGCCTTTGTCACCATCACTCCGCAAGTAATTTCAATATCGACTTTTTTAAAAATGTGTATTTATTTTACAGAGAGGAAGGGAGAGGGACAGAGAGATAGAAACATCGATGAGAGAGACATTGATTGGCTGCCTCCCACACGCCCCTTCTCCCCCCACTGGCATGTGCCCTGACTGGGAATCAAACCGGGGACCTCTTGACTCATGGGTCAACACTCAACCACTGAGCCACACCAACCAGGTTCTACTTTTGTCCCTATCCATCTATCTTTTAATTTTCCGATTGGCATCATGAAACACATACTTTATACTTGGACTTCTGCATCTGTGCCGGGGTGGTTGGATGTATCCCCACTTTCCTCCCAGCAAATACTAGTCTACACCTTCCTTCCCAGCACTCAAGACTCCACCCTGTGTTTTGGGAGCTAGGGAATGGGGTTCTTCTAGGGCTGGAGTTGGCAAACCGTGGTTCTCAGATCAGATCTGACCAGCTGCCTATAAGCCAATAAAGGTTTTTACATTTTTAAATGATTATATAAGTACCTACATAATATTAATTTTTAGTCCTGCATTACAGAAAGTATTTACTATCTAGACCCAACCCCTGCTCTAGGTTGTAGAAGAGAATACACAGGGAAAAAACCTCCCTCCCTCCCTCTGTCCCCACTTGCCCCTCATCCCAGGGCAGCAGCGTATCCCTTAGTCAGGACCCCTGTCCCTGGTTTAATAACTTTCCCATCACAGTCTCCCACCCATGTCCCTGAACATCCCCTCCCTATTAGGGCAAGAACCCAAAAACTTCCCTCTACCCCACTCCAGGCGGGATGTGGCTCCTTTCGGAGTACGAGTCTCCATCGTGGAGCCTGGCTTTTTCCGAACCTCTGTGACAAACCTGGAGAGTTTGGAGAACGCCCTGCAGGCCTGCTGGGCACGGCTGCCTCCAGCCACACAGGCACACTATGGGGATGCCTTCCTTACCAAGTGTGAGTAGCTGGGCCCATACAGGGGGGAATGAAAGTGCCAGAAAGGTCAGCCCTGCACCAACCTACCGGGAGGAAGTAGGAAGGGCAGTCGGGGTGGGTGAGGGTGAATGGGGTGCTTTAGGACACCCAGGCCATGTGGAGCCTGCCCGTTCCCCGTGACTGGGGATGGGATTAAGGATCCCTCTCACCTCTGCTGGGCAACAAGCCCCAGGACCCAGAAGAGGGCGCGAGATGGGCTACAGTGGGACAGGGACACTGATTCCAACCACGCACTGGGCTGCAGACCTGGAGGTGCAGCAGCATGTCATGAACCTCATCTGTGACCCGGACCTGACCAAGGTGAGCAGGTGCCTGGAGCATGCCTTGACTGCTTGCCACCCCAGAACCCGCTACAGCCCAGGCTGGGACGCCAAGCTGCTCTGGCTGCCAGCCTCCTACCTGCCAGCCAGCCTGGTGGATGCTGTGCTCACCTGGGTCCTTCCCAAGCCTGCCCAGGCAGTCTCCTGAACCCAGCCTTCCAGCAAGAGATTGTTCTTCAAATGCAAGAACTTCATTCCTGTCCCCACCCTGGTACTGGCACAAAATAGGCACTCAATAAATGTGTTTTTAAAGAAGTAGATGGGCAGAAACGAAGGTGCTCCGTGAAGTGCTGTCAGTGCCTGCAAAATAACTAACACCCACTGGAGGGCGCAAGAGGGCTGCGTCTCTAGTTGGTCTTTAAAGCTGCACCTAAATGGCCACTGGAGGGCACTATTGGATGTCTCCTTTCTTTTCTACATGAAGTAATACTAGTAATGCAACGTTTGGGAATGGCCCTCATATTTTTCTTGGGGGGCAAGGGAAAGAAGTATGGAGGGGTCACGTCTAGGCTGGAAAAAGGTAGTACTCACTTAAATGATTGTCTAAGTCAAGAAGGATGACACTGGCCACACAGATGTCAGAGCAACTCATCACCACCCTGAAAGGAGCCAGGCCCCTGGGCTGGGGAGGGAGTTGCTGGGCCCTGAGTTGGACAGAAGGCCAAGGAGGTGTCGGTGGTAGATGTCATGGCGGGCCTCTCCCAGGTAGGACCTTTGTGGGTTTAACTGCAGTACTGAGCCTAGCAGCACACTAGGAGATGGGGAGGGCAGTGGGCCACAGCCTCCTCCCAATCCCGCTTTCCCGGCCAGCCCAGCCAACCATTCCCAGACACCCCCCACAACAGGCCTTCCTTCCTGGAGGTGCAAACAGAACAAAGGCCCGGAGTACAGGAGCATGGATGAGGAGAGAAAGGGATAAAGTATCACTCAAGACAAGCAGTCTTTTTGGTCTGAAAAAATAATCAGTTTAATTGAAAAATGTGGAGCATATTACCCCTCTCTCCTAGATGAGGGGCTAAAGAGACCGGAGTCCCTACATCACTTCATAGCCACTTTGGATACTCTTCACGAGGCAGCAGGCAAAGACAATTCCCAGGACCTAGAAAGAAAGATGGGGCGGGGGGGGGGGCGGGTAGTGAGAGGAGTCAGAAAGGCAAGGTACCCTCAACCACCCAAGAGCCCAAACACACCCAGGGCTCCCCTCCCCAGATGAGCACCTCCTGCCCGCTGCCCCTACTCTCCAGATGCCCTGGAATGAGTCCCACGGGTGCCTCTCACCTCCACAAAGGCAATGCCCAGGGCTGCCGCAGCCACCACCAGCACGTTGCTCCTCAGCCAGGCCCCAATCTTCTCCACACAGCCCTGAGGGTAGAGACAAATAGGGCGAGGACACCATCAAAAACTT
>NW_005871167.1:3728379-3730655 GCF_000147115.1 Myotis lucifugus | reverse complement strand
GGATAGAGCGTCGGTTCGATTCCGGTCGGGGGCATGTGCCTGGGTTGCGGGCACATCCCCAGTGGGGAGTGTGCGGGAGGCTTGTTGATCGATGTTTCTCTCTCATCGATGTTTCTAACTCTCTATCTCTCTCCCTTCCTCTCTGTAAAAAATCAATAAAATGTATTTTAAAAAAAAAAAAAAAACTTCCCTCCCACCTCCCGTGTGTCCATCTGTCTCTTCACCACCCTCTATACCAGTGGTTCTCAACCTTCCTAATGCTACGACCCTTTAATACAGTTCCTCATGTTGTGGTGACCCCCAATTTCATTGTTACAAATTGAACATAATTAAAGAATAGTGATTAATCACAAAAACAATATGTAATTATATATGTGTTTTCCAGTGGTCTTAGGCAACCCCTGTGAAAGGGTCATTCGACCCCCAAAGGGGTCGCAACCCACAGGTTGAGAACTGCTGCTCTATACCTTTCTCCCCACCCCTAGCATTCTCAGATCCCCTCCCCATTCCTGATCCCCAACTTCTCGGAGCCCCAACCCTCTGCACCTCCATCCCTGGTTCCTCTCATCTCTTGAAACATTTCCCAGGTTTCCCAAGTGCCCTGCTATCTCATCTCAGCCTTCTCCCTACCTCAGTATGGATGTCCTTCACCTTGAAATTAACCCCGCAGCCCGCAGTGACGTTGATGCAGCAGGAGTCAGGGACACGGTCCTTGGGCTCAAGAGGGACCGTCTCCCAATCTGTGTAGTTAGCCGCCCCGCAGCACTTGAACTGGGGGAGAAGAGAGATACGGGGGAGGTTGTTAGGTGAACCTCCACCTTCAATATGAAGATGAGAGCCTTCTTCCTCCATTACCCCTGATCCCAGCAACCCCACTCACTTTTTTCTGCATCTTGTCCAGGAAAAGATCTGTCTGGTTCTGTTTGGGATAATTCTTCATCTGCTGCCGGAAGTCCTTATTAAATTCTGACCTCACCTGGGAGTAGGGAAGTTGAGGTCAGAATGCAGGGTACCTGGGCCGCAGAGCCTCTGAGGGAAGGCTCTCCCCTGATTCCTTGCTTACCTTGTCTCGAAGCACATAGCCAGCAATGGCGGTGGCCACCTCCACCAGCACAATAAGAGACAGGAAGATGACAAACTGCAGGCACGAAGGACAGGAGTCAGGTTTGGAGTCCGGGTGAGAGGGGCCTGCTGTGGCCCAGCCAGTCTCTGGAACACTCACCACGGCTTTCCCACCTCCTGAGCCCCGCCACAGAAGAGAAGTCCACACACCCCCCTGGCCCCACTGGCCACTCACCGTCAACATAAGACAGTAGCTCTCCTGGCAGGCCCCACAGCAGCCCACAATGGCCACCAGGAAGAGGAAGGCGCCCACTGCAATGATGACCACAGGCAGCACGGAGCTGGCGGTCCCCTGGCTGACCGTCTGATTGAAGATGAACAGGGCCCCTATGCCCACAGCCATCAGTCCCACCGCACAGGCCTGCGAAGGAAGCAGGTGGGGTCAGGCCAGACCCACACCCACCTGGAGGGCAGCGGGCGCACCCAGGAGTCAGACTTAACCCCATCCCGGCGCGGCAGATGCTCACCCCCAGAAAACGGCTGAGGGGGAGGATGACCCATCGTCACCCAGTCTGACCGACTGCAACAAGGGAAGTTCCCAGGAAGCTTTAACCGCGGGGCACACATTCCTAACCGAGAGTAGTGTTCGCTCGGGGCCCTGGCCTCCTAGGGCCGCCCTCTCTCTAGCCACGCCCCGCCCTTCCATCAGCTGGGCAGCCGGGAAGGGGTGGGAGCGGCGCCCCCGGCCTGGCCAGGGAGCTCAGCTGGTCCGGGTCTCCCAGGACCCCAACACTGCAGGTCTGACCCCATCAGAGCACATGCAGGAATCGACCAGTGAAAGCACAAATAAGTGGAACAAATCGATGTTTCTCTCTCCTCCTTCCTCTCTCTTAAAATCAATAAAAATTTTAAAAGGAGACTGGGGGGCCCCTCCCTGGACAAACAGTGCCCACGGCAGCGATAGCATCCAGCCCGTTGGCCGGTTGCCCCACTAACCCTGTCACAAGGTTGGGTCACCGGACAGGAAGGGCCAGGAGGGGGTGGGGGTGCCCGTTCCCACCCACACCCGCCTCGGGGGCCCCTGAAGGCGGCGGAGGGGTTGCCGCGCTGCCGGCAGCGCCCGGGCTCTCCTCCCACATCTGGTCTCCAGCTGCCTCCAGTCATGACACCACCTCCGTGCGGCGCGCCGAGACGCCCAGACGACTCATGAAGAC
>NW_005871167.1:3724950-3726424 GCF_000147115.1 Myotis lucifugus | reverse complement strand
CCGCCGTAGATGCCAAGCTGTGCTGGGCACGGGCGTGGGGGGCCGACAGCGCCCTGACCTCACCGGCAGGCGGAACCAGCCTGCACTGAACGGGCCGAACCGCTGGTGGCGATGAGAGGCCGGAGGGGAGGACGGTGCTGCCTGGGCCCGGGGAGGAGAGAGCAGGAAAGGACTCCGCAGAGGGGGGACTCCGCAGAGGGGGGGGGGTGCTCTCCAAAGGGACTCCAGGGCCGGATTGCGCTCTCCGTTCCAGGGACCAGGAAGGGCCAAGTGGAAGGAAGGGCTCCATGGCAGGTTGGGATGGGCCCGAAGGCCGCGGGATGGATGTGGTGAGAGGTGGACGGAGGAAAGGTGGTCTGAGGTCAAGATTAAGAAGCTTTAGACCAGGGGTGGGCAACCTTTTTGTGAGTGCGTGCCAACCCTAGTTTTTTGAGAACATGTTACGTCTACTTGATATCTCTCAAGGTGTACGTATGTGAAGAACCTTGAAGAAATAATAAAATTCATTCAAGCGACAAAAACACAGTATACGATGATGAAAAATACATTTATTTTTTAATGTATACATGTACACTGATAGTCCGACAAAACTTTATGATTCCGTTTGATATTATCAGTGGGACTTTTGCTGCTGCATCACTGATGACAGATTTTACATCAGGTTTATATTTCGTGACCTTCAGAGATATGCACGAGCTACTACTTTCATCCGTCAGGCTACTCCTATTGCAAGACTTAACAAAATTCATCACTGAGAACAAAGATTCACAAGCGTATGTGGATGAAAACATGGAGAGTAACGCTGTTGCAGTTTTTTAAACAGAAAAAATTTTCTGGAATGGCATTCCAAGTCCTCAATAGTTCATTTTCGACACTATTGAAATTGCTCTTCCCCTCTCTCGTCAGTCCATGTCTGTGGTCTTTAAGATAACTTGTTATGTAAAATTATTTATCTAAGATACACCTACACTGAATTTATCTGAAAAATAAAAAAGTTGATATTAAGAAAAAAATTGTAAATGGAAGATTATAAGAGAGGGTTTCGCGTGCCAGCAAGAGTTACTGGCTTGCCATGTTTGGCACGCGTGCCAGGGGTTGCCCACCCCTGCTTTAGACAGATAACAACCAAGTATAATGTTAGGTCTTTGCTTGACTTTTTGAACAAACAAACTGTGAAAGATATTTTGGGAACAACTGGACAAATTTGAATGTGAACTGAGAATTAGACATGAGGACATGTTTTTGTTAGTTGTGATGATAGTATGATTATATGGGAAAATTACTCTATTTTTTAAAATATTTTTATTGATTTCTTTGAGAGAGAGAGAGAGAGAAATAAAACATTGATGTGAGAGCAGAACACCCATCGGCTGCCTCCTGCAACCCCTAACAGGGTACAAGCCAGCACCCTGGGCCTGTGCCCTGACCCCATGACCGGGAATCAAACCAGTAACCTTTCAGTGCGCAGGGTGAC
>NW_005871167.1:3721003-3722760 GCF_000147115.1 Myotis lucifugus | reverse complement strand
CCTGGAGGGGGAGAACCCGGTTCCTGCCACCCAAACGCCAGTGCCGAGTACCCCCACACGCACGGCCCGCAAGGCCGCCCTGAAGTCAGAGCCCCTGGCAGGAAGACAGGTTCTGCCCTCGCGCGCCAGGAAGGGTGACTGCTTAGCTCTCACCCCCCCCTGAGCTCCCAGTTGCGCAGAAAAGAAAGCTACTCCTTTCCTCACTTCACAGGGTGGTTGTGAGGATCTCGGAGGAAATGATGGGGATCACTTTCGTTACCTTAAGAATAAAAGGCTTTAGTATCCTGCTAAGTGAAATGAGACATTCAGAGAAAGACAAGTATCACATGATCTCGCTCATAGGTGGAATCTAATGAATAAAATAAACTGATGAACGGAGTGGATCCAGAGGCATGGAAGCATGGAACAGAGTGCGGAATCTCGGAGGGAAGGCAGGGGAGGGTGGGTGGGAGGGAAGTAATAATAAAAGAATAAAAGCTTTATCATACTCTGTTCTTATTTATTTTTAATCCTTCAGAGTGAGTGGAAGAGAGAGGGAAAGACAGAGAAATATCGATGTGAGAGAAACTCATCGATTGGTTGCCTCCTGCATGCGCCCGACCAGGGCCCTGGCTGGGGAGGAGCCTGCAACCCAACCAGGAATGAGGAACTTGCCCTTGACCAGAATCGAACCCGGGACCCTTCAATCCACAGACCGATGCTCTATCCTCTGAGCCAAACCTAGGGCTATCATACCCTGTTTTTAGACTCATGGGAATGAAAATGATTTTGAGAAATATCTAGATTCCACACACCCCCTTAAGGTTGCCAAGGGTTCAGAGGGACAATCCGGCCCCCTTTGGCCCCTCCTACCCAGCTTGGTCTCAGCCCAGAGCCCCAGTTCACGCTCCAGTTCCAGCCCCACCAGATCCTGCCCCCACTGCCAGGCCCCGTCCTCAGTGCTCCGCCTCCCTTCTTGCCCTTTTCCTTTCCATACTCCTTGGGCCCCCAGTCCCCCCACCCTTGCCTGGCTCCTGTCCCAGCCGCCCCCAGCCATCAGGGTCAATCTAGATGCCCCACTGGTAACCTGCCAGGACCAGGAGCTCGGCTGCTGGCTGCTGTGTGGTTCTGGTCCAGGACCAGCTCAGGAGAACAGTGGTCTCCACTGAGAGTCACAGACCCAAACAACTAACGAACATGGAGAAATTAGAAAGAGGCAATGTGGGGAGGGTGGTTACCTCAGGCTTCTGTTCCTTGGGGCTGAGAGGAACAGCCCTCTGCCTAACCAGGGACCGAGGAGGAATTCATTCATTCATTCATTCATTCATTCATTCATTCATTCATCTGTTTACTGAAAGCCTAAACATGCCAGGCATTGGGACTATACAGAGGTGAGTAAGCATGGCCCGGCCTTTAAGGTGATTACAATCTGTAGGCACTGATTTTAAAATGCAGTGTGGAGAACTATGACAAAGAGAAGTCCTGGCTGGCTGGCACAGCTCAGTGGTTGAGCGTTGACCTATGAATCAGGAGGTTATGGTTCAATTCCTGGTCAGGGCACATGCCCAGGTTGCAGACTCAGTCCCCAGTGTGGGGCATGCAGGAGGCTCATCATTGATGTTTCTATCTCTTTCTCCTTCTCCCTTCCTCTCTGAAATTAATAAAAATATATTTTTTAAAAACACACAAAGAGCCCTAACCGGTTTGGCCGGTTTAGCTCAACAAATAGAGCGTCGGCCTGCAACTCAAGGTTCCCAAGTTCGATTCCGGTCAAGGAC
>NW_005871167.1:3716699-3719313 GCF_000147115.1 Myotis lucifugus | reverse complement strand
AGGAAGAGCGGCACCCCGGGCCAGAAGACAGTTGCCAGGGAGATCAGGACAGTGGGCGGGGCCCCAAGCCCTGGTTCGCCTGCACCGGGATGAGGAAGGATCTGAACGCTCAGCTCTCCCAACTCCTTTTCCGTAAAGGCAGCAGGGCTCTCCTCTCGGGACTGGGTCTCGGGAGAGAGGAACAAGACTTAATGCATTATGATATAGAACTTTTGGGGCTAGAAATCTAAAGTGAAAATATGTAAGGAATTCAAAACAAAAAGAAAAAAACAACAAAAAAAGGCTTTTAGTCCCATTCCAAGAAGTAGCAATTCCAGAATCTAACACCAGATGGCAGTCTTCCCTACTCATTGGATTAAGTGCGGTCTTGGACGTCTTGGGGAGGCAACCAGGAGGTGGAAATCTTTCTGTCTCAGAATTTGTGCCTGATTCCTGCTCTCTGGTATTTGGCATGTACCCATAACTCCTCATGACCATAAATACAGTTTTCTCTTCCTAACCCAGCTCTGACCAGATCCAGTCAGCAGGGTTCATTCATTCTTTATTCAAAGCAGTTAAGAATAGAATACTTTGGTGAAAAAAAAAGTAAGGTGGGCCCTAGCAAGTTTGGCTCAGCGTATAGCGCATCAGCCTGGGGACTGAAGGGTCCCAGGTTTGATTCCTGCCAAGGGCACACGCCCAGGTTGCGGGCTTGATCCCTAGTAGGGGGTGAGCAGGAGGCAGCCAATCAGTGATTCTCCCTCATCATTGATGTTTCTCTCTCTCTCTCTCTCTCCTCCCTTCCTCTCTGAAATCAATAAAAAATAAATAAATTTAAAAAATTTAAAAAGTAAGGTGGTGCCCTAGCTGATTTGGCTCAGTGGATAGAGCGTCAGCCTGTGGACTGAAGGGTCCCAGGTTCGATTCCGGCCAAGGGCACATGCCTGGGTTGCGAGCTCGATCCCCAGTAGGAGGCATGCAGAAGGCAGCCGATCAATGGTTCTCTATCATCATTGATGTTTCCATCTCTCTCTCCTTCTCCCTTCCTCTCTGAAATCAATAAAGAAATATATTTTTTTTAAAAAGTAAGGTGGTAAGTTGGGCTAACAGTAATGACTAATAAATTCATTTGAAACTGTGTGTCAGGCAGTTCATCTGCATAATCTTATGGAATAGATGCAATATTGTTTTCCTCATCTTATAGGTGAGGAATCTGAAGCATAGAGCCAAGTTCACACAGTCAGGAAAAGGGGAAAACAGGAACTTGAAACCAGGCAGCCTAATTCCAGAAGCTTTGTGATTAACCCCCATAAGCACACAAAATGGTGCAGATGAGCTAGGAGGAGCATCTACTCTAAACTTGGGAGTCAGGAATGGACTTCTCGAAGACATGTCTAAAATATCATCTGTACTGAGAACTGAGCAAGAAGTGAATATGGCCAAGAGATTGTGTGTGTGCGTGTGAACAGGTGAGGTAGGAGGGGGAGTTGTTCTAGGAAGAGGAAACAACTTGTACAAAGACTCAGGTGATCAAGAGAAAGAGGCTGGGTAGCTAAGTTGGTTAGAACGTCCGTCATCACAATGTGCCAAGGTTTCAGGTTTGATCCCCACTTAGGGTGCATACAGGGGTCAACCAATGAGCACATAAATAAGAAGAAATGGATGTCTCTCTCTCCCTCTTTCTCCTTTCCCACTTCCTCTCTCTCGCTCTCTCTCTCTCAAATTAATGAATAAACAATTTAAAAAGAGAGAGAGAGAAAAAATGAAGGCTTCATCGAGGTTTATGGACTGGATGATTGAATGTCATTCACTATAAATGAAAAACATCAGGAAGGGGATGCATTTTAGGGGAGGGAGAGAACTTCTCTAGTTATCCCGTCTAACCTTTGAGCTACCTTACAACTTCCGGATGGAGATTTGGCCAGCACTGTTCACCTAGTGTCTTGTCTAGTCTATATGTTCCCTAAGGAAAGGGACTATCTTATTTATCTTGGCATCTTTCACACCTAGACCACCAATTTATTCCTTCATTCCACTCCAGCTCCCAGTCCAACTCTGTCCTTATACCTAGTGCTTCATCAAGACAACTGTAAGACACTGTATTGGGCTCTAATCCAGAGAGGAACCCAGTGTCTCTCTATTCTGCCTGGGAAACCCAATAATGTTCTCCCATTGGTTCAATAAATGTTGTGTATGCCAGGAAACCAGCAAGATCCAGTCTCTTAAACATGTCCAATCTATTGGTTGTCTATTGACCTCCAGGACTTTAGGATCGAGAAATAAGCCGGGAGAAACTGAGGCCTGGGAAGAGGTATCCAGAACCAGAAGCTAAGCACTTTGGGAGCATTTGAGTACTTGGCAATCTTCTACTCTGCCCTCTGGCTGTACCCAAGGTCACACTTGAAGACTGGGACTGGTTCCATATCTGGGTTTCCCTCTCTTACAAGTTGCTGTCTCCAACTCAGGCATCTGAGGGCAGATGTCTCCCTTATTCTCACCCCTAAAACTACTGGCCCCTTCTCAGATTTCTAAGACCCTGCAGGTCCTAAAGTATAGCTAGGAATCCAGAGATCCAGATTCCTCTGCAAGCGTAGTGGTCTTCACCACTGCTTCCTCCCATTCCCCACCCCTCCCC
>NW_005871167.1:3714703-3716142 GCF_000147115.1 Myotis lucifugus | reverse complement strand
AGACAGCCTGAGGCTCCCCTTCATGGCTTCTTCTTCTTCTCCTTTTTAAATATATTTTTATTTATTTCAGAGAGGAAGGAAGAGAGAGAGAGAGAGAGAGAGAGAGAGAGAGAGAGAGAGAGAGAGATAGAAACATCAATGACCATCAATGATGAGAGAGAATAATTGATTGGCTGCCTCCTGCACGCCCCCTACTGGGGATCCAGCTCGCAACCCGAAACTCGGGCATGTGCCCTTGACCAGAATCAAACCTGGGACCCTTAAGTCTGCAGGCCGATGCTCTATCCACCGAGCCAAAGTGGCTCGGGCCATGGCTTCTTTAAACATCTTTGGGCTAAGCGAGGGCTCCTCTGGACTCGATTTCTCCCCCTCCTCCCCATCAGGCTCTCCATGCTCCCACCAAGGCTGGCTCTTGTCCCTGTGCTGTCTCTCCTTCCCCCAGGCGTCTGTCTTCTCATCTCTGCCTTCCCTCGATCCTCTGGGTGGGCCTCCTCAGGGGCTCCCTTGCGGTCTCCCTCCACCACCTCTCTCCCAGGGTCCGGTCCCGGCCCCATCAGTTCCTCTGCCTCCGCTCCATCTCTCCGCACACCTGGCCGCTGGAGGACGGGCTCTGTAGACCTCCCTCTGCCCCTGCCTAGCCACTCCTCTCTCCTCCCTGAGTCTCTCTCCTGGTCTTTGCCTCTGGCTCTCCCCCCTCTAACTCCGCTACTAGTTGTGCCCGTCTCTCTAGCTAAGTCTCGGCTCCCCGCGTCTTCCCCTCCGACTCCCTCTTCCCCCTCCTCCCTTTTGTCTCTCTCCTCTTCCTCCTGCTTCTTCTGTTTCTGATCCTCCGATCGGTTCCTTCCCTCTTTCTCTCTCTGTCTCCCCTCGGTCGCTGACTCTCTCTCCCCCCCACCCCAAGATCGCGGTCTCCCCGTCTCGCTCTGGGCCCCGGCTCCCTCCCTCTCTCCCTTTTCCACGGCTCTCTCCGGCTCCCTCTCTCGCCTCGGATGACAGCGCGGCCTCTTTTGTTGGCTCCGCAGCCAATCGCGGCCGCTGACGACACGGGGGCCGGGGCTATAAAGGGCCTGGCCCGGGCTCGGGCCCCCCCAGATTCGAGCCTTAGCCCAGCCCAGTGGGAGGAGAGACAGGCAGAAGGGTACAATAGGAGAAACAAAGAGAAGAATTGTAGGGGGCGGGGGTAGGGGGGGGTTGGGATAAGCCCCATCAAGAGAGAGACCAAGTCGGATGGGAGGTGATGGTGACAGTCTTTGGACATGGACTTATATTAATAATGAAAAGGGTTTCATCACTGCCTGACCTCTCGTTAACCAGCATCTGACCTCTACCCACAGACATCTCAGTGGTACAGAGAAAGATCACTGCTCGCTAGGAGTGCTGAGCATTAAATAAAGATCTAGAAATACCAGAAGCTTCTCACACAATGTTGGTTTATTGTA
>NW_005871167.1:3712995-3714461 GCF_000147115.1 Myotis lucifugus | reverse complement strand
CGCTGCAGCAGATCCTGGACCTGCACGACTTCCAGGGGGACGCGCTGCAGCCCGAGGACTTCCTGGAGGAGGACGAGTACCACGCCACCACGGAGACTGTCATTAGCATGGCCCAGGAGAGTGAGTGGCGGGCGGGCGCGCGCGGCGGGGGGTGCGGGCCCGGGGGTGCCGACCCGGGCTCCGGGGAAGTGAGCGCCTCCTGCTCGGGAGCGGGGCGCCCCGGTGGCTCCGGCCCGGAAGCCTGTTCTGCGAAAACTTGACGGACTGGGGGGCGGGGGCTGCTCCATGTAAGTTTTCCTAGCGGTGGAGGTGAGCGCGGAGTGGTGTGCACGCCCCGTCCCTGGAGGGGGTGGGGCGGCCAGTCCCGAGGATCGCCGGGCAGCGCCTTCTGCCCCGGGTGTGCGCGGAGGACCGTGCGAGCGGAGTCCGGAGCAGCGGGGCCGGCCGCGGCCGGGGAGGGACAGCACCGAGTCCTGAAGAGTCGCGGTGGAGGGGCTGGGGACGGAGTCGGAGGCTGCCGGCCCCGCGGTCGTGCCGGGGCTGCCGTGCTCTCCGCCTCCCGTGCCCCCGGCACCCGCTCGGCGCCCGTTCCAACCCCGGGCTCCGCGACGCGCCCCCGGGCTACGGAGAACGGAGTGCGCCTCTCCCTCCCCCAGGAACGCGATCCCAAAGCCCCGTGTCTGTCCCGGTACGTAGCCCACCCGGCACTCCCTCCGCCAGGAGCCCTCTGACACCTGGGCTCCCCAAGGGGCAGGAAAGTTGTGCCTCTGGGTACTGACTGGCCCAGAGAACTCCACTCCAGGCGCCGCGGTTCCCGGCACCGGTTTGGCGGCTCCAACCTGAGTGTTCCACCCCTCACTCACCCGCCCCGACCCGACCCGCACCCGCACTTGAGGAGAGAGAGGAAGACATAAGGAGAAAAAGAAAGAAATACATGGGGAGGGGGATGAAACCAGGCATCCAAGCCCCTGGCCAGAGGAAAGATGAACATGTTAATAGACTTGTGCTGCTTTGAAATTTTATGGCCTGGAAAATCCAGGCCAACACTCCCCGCAACATCCCCAAACTCCCCTGCGTTCCCGAGGGTCAGACGACTGCCTTTCCCCTCCCCCACTAAGGGTCCCCCCACTCCCCCCACCCCCCCCCCAAAAAAACCACAAGGGAAACAGGCCCTCCTTAAAAGTTTGGGAAAGAACCCCCCTCCCTCCCTCACACACACACACACACACACAAAAGACACAGGACGCTAAAGGGTTGGTTTTATGTCTCTGAACAAAAGAGGGGGGATGATTTATTTGGGAGAAGGTCATAAAAAGGTGGGGGGGGAGGGGAGGCTAGAGACCCACTCCCATGGGAGGAGGAACAGAAACCCACGTGTGCGTCTGGGGAGGGAGAAGGTTCCCCGCCGCCCCCCCGTTTTTTTCGCCTGACTAGCTCCCCCAGCACTGGGTGAGGGGCGGTAAGAA
>NW_005871167.1:3594695-3712545 GCF_000147115.1 Myotis lucifugus | reverse complement strand
CCAGGTGTTTAAGTCCCCTTAAGAGCCACCGTGGGTTCTTAAGAGAGGGAGGGGGAGTCGGAGACGAAGGGAGGGGAGGGAGAGAGGGGAAAAGGGAAAAAGAGACTTTTATAGTCTAATCCCCAGGGACCCCGCTTTAATAAGAGACTTGTGCTCTGCTAATCGGGGGAGGTGTTTGTCAGCAGAGATGGCCTCCGCTCCCCTCCCCCTCCTCCCCTCCCCCAGTCCTCAACCCTGGACCCCAGCCCCCACCTCTCCTAGGCTGCAGTGCCTGCCCTAGTTCCCTCCACCCTCTTAGGCTCTCCCACCCCAGCCTTCATCCTGGGAACCCAGCCCCCTTGCCCTTCTGGGAGCCAAGCCCAGCCCCTCAGTTTCTCTCTCCTCCCTACACCAAGAGGCCCCGGTCCTCTCAGCCCAACCTCCTGCCCCTAGGCCTTCCAGCCGGGGTTAGAAGAGTGTGTATGTGAGTAGGGGGAGGGAGGGCTAGGTGGTGAGCAGGGAGGGGGTTGGGCTTTTGCTGAAAATAGTGCAATGACCTCTCTCCAGACCAGCACCGCCTACTAAACCTGACCTGCTGCCTGCCACCAACCCGATCAATCCAACACAGATGTGGCTCCTTCCCCTCCCCTTGGGAGCTGGGCCTATGTGTGTGTTGGGGACTCTCTCAAGCCCCTTGCTTCCCTCCGTGGCTCTACCTGGTTCTCCTTTGTTCCTCCCAGTGTATCCTTCTGTCCTTTCTCTTCATCCCACTGGGCTTGGCTACCACCCTCCTTTTGCTTCTTAACCTCCACCCACTCCTATAAATTCCCCCCTTTCTCCCAGTAGTCTACAAATCCCAAGCTGATTTCTTCTTCCTCTACCATGATCCTCCCTTCTCTTCCTTCTCCTCTCCATTTCTCTGCCTATCTAT
Organism: Myotis lucifugus; assembly: GCF_000147115.1. Classification (NCBI taxonomy): domain Eukaryota; kingdom Metazoa; phylum Chordata; class Mammalia; order Chiroptera; family Vespertilionidae; genus Myotis; species Myotis lucifugus. The sequence goes on along the minus strand of NW_005871167.1, from coordinate 3,711,635 downwards.
CTCTTCGAACCTGCCTTCATCCCTAACAGTCTCTTCTATTACCTCCCTCACCATCTCCAGTCTCTCATCTTCTCTTTACTTTTCTTTTTCCACGCAGTGTTTTAGTCCTGTCCCCTTGTGGTACCCGACTGTCCCCACATCCACTGGGTGAGAAGTGTATGGTGATTCCCTGGGGTGGGGATGGGGGGACTCTGCCTAGAGACTTGGGAGGATGGGGCCCTGGGGTCAGCTTAGAAAACTAACAATAAACCAACATTTATTGAGAAGCTTCTGCTATTTTCAGATTCTTTATTTAATGCTCAGCACTCCTATGGAGCAAGGATTATTATCTGTATCACTGAGAAGTTTGGTGGGTAAGGTCAGATGCTGGTTAATGAGAAGTCAGGCAGTGATGAAACCCATTTCAATTATAGTCAGAGAACAGTGTTAAGATGTCAGGAAGGACTTTCAGGCACTGGCCTGTATAATTTAAGATTGGGAGTTTAGGGAGCTCATTCAGCATGCATTGATTGAACACTGCCTGGTACTATGGAGGCACTAAAGCCACAATGAGCAAAACACACAGTATCAACAGTGTTCACACGCATGGAGATTAGTACCTAATGGTGAAGACACACAGGAAAATGAGACAATCCTTATGCTGCAACTGGGCATAGTATGCTGTTCGGGTTGTCACTTCCCCCATCTCACCAGCAGCTCCCCTGACCAGCGCTCCTCATCTCTGCATTTCCACTTTGGAACCCTACCCCATCGCACCCCACAGCTCCAGCGGGAGAGTAACTGGGAGCAGGACCAGTGCCCTGGGATCTCAGAGAAGAACCGAGGGGAAGGAAGCCGCAGAGGAACTTGGTGTCTGTGTCCTGAGTACATGAAGATCATTCAGCACTTTCCTCCCCGTCTCACTTGGAGGACCCTCCTTCTTCTGGGGCGGGGGTGGGGGGATGCTGGTGGGAGACCAACGCAGATGCTAAGTCCTCCACGATTATGCAGAACTCAGAGGCCTGGGCACGATACATATGGACTTGACTTCCCAATCATTCTTACACGGCTCTGGAAGCTCCTTCCGGACTCTTCCTCTCTGTCCGTTTAGAGTGAGATGGCTATTCCTGCCCAATGAAAACATGATTTAAGGCATTTCCAACTGACTTAAGGGATTAGAAAGGAGACCGAGAGAAGCTGCAATGGAAGCAGAGGCAAATATTAAGAATCATCTTTTAGATCCAAGAAGAATCAATTTATGGTCCAGAACAAGGGGAAATGGGCCAAAATGTAAAGTTTGGATGTTAACTTTTGCAAAGAGTTGCTGGCACTGGACAGGAAGCTCAAGGGAGAAAAGTCTGATTACAGTCCATCTGGTGTGTTGAATATTATTTCTGATGCTTTGGGCAAGTAGGAGGAAACAACATAGAGGTAGTTTTTCCCTCTCAAAAGCTGAGGTGGTAACGGTGATGAGGAAGAGGAAGCAGCTGAGGAAACTGGTTTCCAGGTTAATGGGAGAGTCAAATGCACGGGAGTGCTTGAGCAGTTCGTGTTAGTTCCAGGCGTATTAGTTCTAGTGTGAATGATGCCAGGAAGCCTAGATCTGATTTACTTCATGAAATAAATTTAGCCCATGCTCTCTATCTGGACCATGGGTTATCCACTCTCTGAGGCCATCTGTTTTGTTTTATATTGTGTGTGTGTTTTTGGGGGGGCGGGGGATGCTATAACAGGTTCCCCACCTGGCCACCAGACAAAACAGAGCAAAACTGGGACAAGGTGACCTGAGGACAGCAGGTGTGATATGAGGTTTGGCTTCTTTGAAGAGCATCAAAGGTTCAGAAGTTAGAGCCCTACATGTTGGGGAAAGTTGGAGAAAGGGAAGACTGCAGATGGAAGAATTCTCTAATAACCACTTTTGCAGGTTATCTGGTAGAGGAGAACCTATGCATTAGGGCAATTGGATTAGGGAATGGGTACAGATCAGTAAGACCTGATAGAGCAGTCATCTTACAACGGAAAAGAGGAGACACTGTTCTGGGTACCAGTGACACGGTAGTCAACAAGACAGGCATGGGAGAAGGGTGAAGAACTGGAAAACTCAGGCTGAGGACTCCAAGTTGCCAATGCCACCCAGGACTGCTGACCTCCTCCACAAACACTTTTGCTAACCTTGTACCCCCTTTTCTCTTATCAGCGGACCCTGCGGTGCAGACAGATGGCAGCCCTCTCTGCTGTCATTTCCACTTCAGCCCCAAGGTGATGTTCACGAAGGTACTAAAGGCCCAGCTGTGGGTGTATCTACGGCCTGTGCCCCGCCCAGCCACAGTCTACCTTCAGATCTTGCGGCTGAAACCCCTAACTGGGGAAGGGACTCCTGGGGGAGGTGGGGGAGGCCGACGTCACATCCGTATCCGATCACTCAAGATTGAGCTGCACTCCCGCTCCGGCCACTGGCAGAGCATCGACTTCAAGCAAGTGCTACACAGCTGGTTTCGCCAGCCACAGAGCAACTGGGGCATCGAGATCAACGCCTTTGATCCCAGTGGCACAGACCTGGCTGTCACCTCTCTGGGGCCAGGAGCTGAGGGGCTGGTGAGCAGGGAGCCTGAGATGGTGGCGGATATGTGTAACCTGGCCCTGAGGAGGTGGGATGTTGGAAAAGGTAGATCAGGAATGTGAAGAGGGCTGGGGACTAGCATTATTTATCTGGGGCCGGAAGCTGATTCTAGAGGAGGAGTTTGGGAGGGAAGGGGAGTGGCAACTATCACTTTTCAGATATCCAAGCCAGGCCAACAGCTGAAAACCGGATTTGGTTGAAGGTGTGAGTTAATGGGAGATCCGTGGGAACACAAAAATGGACTCTTGATGAGGCCTCTGGCCAAGGGGCTGATGAGAGTGAGGTTGCCAGGGGAGGAATTAGGAAAGGTGAATTGAAGGAGAGATGGCTAGCTGGCAAGAAAAGTGGGCAGACACTGGCTGGGGATGGGAGCAGTGGGAAAGCTGAGAGGTGGTCTCTGTTCTCATGCCCCTGTTGAGGGGCAGGTGAGAAAGAACGCTGAGTACGAAGCCTTCAGGACTCTGTCACATCTCTTTCTCCTCTCCCATCCAGCATCCTTTCATGGAGCTTCGAGTCCTAGAGAACACAAAGCGGTCCCGGCGGAACCTGGGCCTGGACTGCGATGAGCACTCAAGTGAGTCCCGCTGCTGCCGATATCCCCTCACAGTGGACTTCGAGGCTTTCGGCTGGGACTGGATCATCGCACCTAAACGCTACAAGGCCAACTACTGCTCGGGCCAGTGCGAGTACATGTTCATGCAAAAGTATCCACACACCCACTTGGTGCAACAGGCTAATCCAAGAGGTTCTGCTGGGCCCTGCTGCACTCCCACCAAGATGTCCCCAATCAACATGCTCTACTTCAATGACAAGCAGCAGATTATCTACGGCAAGATCCCTGGCATGGTGGTGGATCGCTGTGGCTGCTCCTAAGGTGGAGGACGGAGGATGCCTCCTCCACAGACCCTACCCCTAGATCCCAGCCCTGACCCAGTTCCCCCACAGGCCCTAGATCTCCCTCCACCTCTTCTCATGAGCATCACATCTTGTTCCCTGCCCAAGCAGTGTGCAATACAATAGAGGGAGGCAGGTGGGGATTGAAGGGTGAGGGGTTTGGGGGAAAGGGAGAAGAGGAGGGGACAGGTCAGGTGGGGAGTGTTTGAGGTTTGCAGGTGAAAAGGTTTGGCAAGAAGACAGAGAGGCATAGAGAGAGAGGTAGAGCAGAGGGATAGAGACAGAGGAACACTAAGAGCAGCAGTGAGAAGGCAAAGGGATGGAGAGGCAGAAGAGACAGACTAGGCAGAGATAATGAGAAAGAGACTGAAAGGGAGTAATAAGAGAAAGCCCCAGACCAAGCCTCCTTTCTTCCACTGGCAAGGTGAGGGGCTTGATATGTTTTGGGGAGACCCCCTGACTACCATTTTCAGTAGGAAAGGAAATCAAAAAATCCATTCTTAGTTCTTCCCTTTCTCTCTCTCTAGCAGTGGCCAGGGGAAGGGAAGTGAGGGCAGGAGCAAAAGTGAGGATTTTGGAATATTATTTATTTATTTATTGTGACTTTTCATTTTTTGGTATTTGGCTTTACTGAAATAGAAGGGCCCCTGTTCACTGTGCCCCATTTGTCCCTTATTCCCTAAACCCTGTCCTCCCTCAATACCCACCTACTTAAGCACTTGTATAAAGCCTCTAGGGTTGGGAACGGGAGTAAAGGACAAGAGGGCTGACATATGGGGAAGCTTCCAATCCATAATCACCCTACTTAATTAACCTTCCTGAGCCAAAGGGATGGAACTGCCAGTGGTCACGGAAACAGTAAGCGGTTAGGGTTTAGGAGCTGGGGGAGCCAGCCTTCAACATCCAGGATCTATATGAGAGCCACTAAACTCACTCAGATCTACCCTCATAGTACTGAGTTATTTACCTAGAGGGTGTGGCCTGTTTATGCCCAAATTCCCACCAGCCAAAAGAGAGACCAAAGAGCCTGTGGAATGCCCTTGCTCCCAGCCTCTACCTTCAGGTCAATAAAAAGAAGAGTATAGAGAGGTCTGGGAAGGGTTAGGAGGGATTAAGAAAGGAGTAGAGAGGAGGCTGATGGTTACAGGGCATCTGAATCCAAATTACTGCTCTGGGCTAAGGAATAGAGCCAGCAGACCAAGGTGGAAGGGATTCTGGAGGGGGGGACATTTTAGTTCCTCAACCCCAAAGCTCAGGGTGGAAGGGGGGAGAATAAGGGAGCAGAGTGTATAATTATTTTTATGTTTTATTTTTGGAATCTAGCAGTACCTGGCAGCAGGGATGGGGACAATACAGTGGTAAAAGCATCTGACAAGGCCAATTAGAGCAGAGGATGGGAAGGCTGGAGACTCCCTGGTTTGTTTGAAAGGCTAGGAAGCAGGCAGGGATTGGTTACCACTCCAAGTCACTAGCTGGGCCTGTTCATTCCTCCCACAATCCTGACCCACCCTCCTCTGGACTCACTGTGCCTCAGTTTCTTCCCCTCGATGGAATGAAAAATAGCAGCACCCGCCACAGCCAAGAGATGAATTCTGAGCACTTACCACGGGCACTTTATGGACATAAAATACCTCTCGCTGTGGGACAGATAACCAGGGCACCAGAGTAGTGGTGAAGAGATGTGAGGCTTAGAGGAGTCACAGGCTTCAGAGTACAAGTTCCCCTCTGCCTCCCTGCTGGACAGTGCCTGAAGCCAAGGAGCTGAGAATCTCCTGATCCACACCCTATCCATACCTCACCACCAGACTTCTTGGGCTCCAGGCAAGAGCCTAGAGGGTCAGGAGAGGAGGGGGAAAGAACCTTCAGTAAAATTGTTATTCTTAAGTAGAGCCAGTAGTTACAGTTCTTGATACAAACGGTACTGAACAAAGTTAAGCCCAAGCTGGAGAGCTCACCAGGAAGGCTTGATTTTCCCAAGAGCATGACTCTCCCACCTGGTCCAGCCAGTGGAAGGGGAAAAGGTATGTGACCACCCTTGGGAAGGTGGTGTTGGTGAGCTTTAGTATCTTATTCCCATTCCCATAGTGAAAAAGTGAGATATGGTGTTTCAGTATAGGAATGGGCAGGGGCTATTAAGCATTTCAACTTGCCTCCTGGCATACAGCAGCTATGCTAATCCCCCAGCCTCTCCTCTCTGACTCTATTCTTTATCCCTCCTTCTGACCCAATCTTGGAGAACCGGCAACACCATTCACTTTTTCTTGGTGAAAGGAAAGGAACAGAGAAGTGAAGAACAGAAGATGCCTTCTCCAAGGTCAAATGCCCATGCCTCTTGATCTTGGCACAGGGTGGGAGTTTGGCAATAGGTATCCGATGACTTCCCTCTACAAATTCTAGAGTTGGGGCATTGGATTTGGGGACACTTAGAATATGCCCCTTTAATACCACCAAATAAAGACCTTTGGGGGAGGGTATTTCTCTTATGAACATAAACCTGTGAGTTGAAGTCTCCTTTCCCTGGTTCTTCCACCCCCGAAAAGGCCGGGGGGCATAGCCCAGCGGCCTCGTGGAAACTAGCACTCCCCTCCCACCTCATGATGTGTGTGGACCTCACCAGTGCCCTCAGATCGTAATTAGTGTAATTATTATTTACTTTGTGTATTTGTTACACTGTGTGCGTGATTGCCTTTGTTTGTTAAGGGTGTCTGAGGAGTATGGGGCCGATGGGCACTGGAATGCCGGGAAAGAACTTTTTCACTGAGATCAAAGATTCCTGGAGGGAACCATTGCAAAAAGGCCATCAGGCAGTTTTCAAGTTATGTGACAGAGGGCAAAGATGGCCATAGGGTGCTCTGATTTTTGGGATGGTCACATGACACAATCCAGCACTTGAACCTGAAAAAAGAAAAATAAAAGCAGTCAAAGAATTTAGAATTCAGAGCTCTTCTCCCTAACTAAGCGCGAACTTTTATACCTCAGACCAGGAACAGAAGAGGATCTGGGAGGACGGAACCTTGTGCTCAAGAACTAAGAAGATGGCAGTCATTGGAGCAAGGGAAAACCACTATTGTCATCTGGGATGATGGTTGGGACATGCAGACCAAGGGAGGGGACCTAGAACAACAACTCTCTAGAGAGCTTTATCAAAACAGTCCCAGAGATGACAAAACCCTCTCCCAGCTTCCTGAGAATGGAAGATCTAAAAGTTCTCTTGAGACCATCCTGCTAATGTTTATCCTATTCTGTAGTTCCCTGATCCTAGGGTTCCTCAGCTAAGTTTTACCAAAATCCACAAACCAAGCTAACATGGCCATTCACCTTGCCAGTGCACCAAAAGTGGTCAAGCATCTCAAAAATGTCTCCCGTGAGCCTAGAGCACACTTCCAAGGCATGAGAGTTAGGTGTGGCAAAGGAATCTTCCCTAACTTACATTAAAAAAAAAAAGGAAGAAAAGCTACTGTAATACCGATCTGATCCAGAATGGGGGGACAGGGCCATGGAAGGTTTAATATGCCACCATGCTTTCCCGTCTTGTTAGTTCTATCTACAGAATGACCCCACCTCAGACCAAACTACAAGACCGAGGTTGAGAGAGGAAGACAGGTTGAGAGAGGGGAAAAGTGCTACAGTGTCCTCCCAAGGAGCTGCTGTATCCACACCTACCCCTAGCGTTTTACCTGAGCTAAAACTTTTTTCTCCCCCTACTGCTGTTTCCTACTTTGAGAGGACATTCAGAAGAAACCGCAAGATGACTTTTATCCCCGACATCCTCCAACCCAATGCATGAGTAGCTAGCCTGTACTCTATCTATCTGTCCATTTGGGGATGTCAGGGGCTCCAAGCTAAGCACCACAGGCAGTGGCATTTATTTACAGCTTCTGCTCTCTAGTGAGGCTGAAGCAGGGAAGTCTGCCCCAGGCAACAATGTCAGCTTTCCTACCAATGAGCTGGGGGTAAGGGAGCAATTAGACTCCTACCTCTTTCCACTCTCTGAACCTCCTAACACTGTACCTGCATATGTAGTATACACACACATACACATACTCAACCTAATCCACTCAATCCCTTACCCTTTAGCTGGGACCTACTTGGGGAAAAAAAGAAAATCTTCTCACTGTAAATAACCTAGTAACATTAAGAGTTCATATTTATTGAATGAATACTATGCAAACTATAGAAACAAATTGTGCTGAGTACATAACATCAATTTTCACAGGGTTGCTGTTGGTACAGGGTCTGGAGAGAGTCACAGAATAATTAATTTGTCCAGGGTCTCAGAGCCAGTAGAGCTAGTGTGGTAGAACAAGGAATTACACCGAAGTAGTTGAGAAAAGAAAGCTGGGAGCACCCTGGGCTCAAAGGGTCTGCAAAGGTGTGAATTCCACCATTATTTGGTAATTTCTTTGGAGTTTAAAAACAAGTGTGGCCCTGACCGGTTTGGCTCAGGGAATAGAGCGTCGGCCTGCGGACTGAAGGGTCCCAGGTTCGATTCCGGTCAAGGGCATGTACCTTGGTTGCGGGCACATCCCCAGTAGGGGGTGTGCAGGAGGCGGCTGATTGATGTTTCTCTCTCATCGATGTTTCTAACTCTCTATCCCTCTCCCTTCCTCTCTGTGAAAAATCAATAAAATATATTTAAAAACAAACAAACAAAAAAACAACTGTGGACATGTTGCAAGAGAGGCGGAGGTTAGTTTCTGATGGATTTCAATAATGAGGTGAATGACATTACCTATCAGAGGCCCTCATACAACAGGGAAAACAGTTAAGTTCTTTCCTTCCCCTTCATCTGTTTCTCATGTCAGACATGGAAACAGGGCTCAATATCAAGAAATCCTGCTCCTATTCACATCTTTCTATACCCCTTACCCCCACAGAAGCTTCTAACCTTGAATCTTCAGAAGTTCCCAGGAGTTGGTGTGGGGGAAGGAGTTTGGAGTGATGGTGGAGAAAAAGAATGATCCTTGGAGAACCATAAAAAGGTGCAGATTTACAGCTGAGGAAGCTAGTTCCCTCCACATCTTTTATAGACTCCCTCATTAAGAGCTTCCAGGTATGCAGAGAATGTCACAGCTTCAGGACAGAAAAAGAAAGCCTCAGTCAGCTAACCACACCTGGATCTTGGATCAGCTACACTAATGAGACTGGGGGATAGGAAGGAAAGGTACTTGGATCCCAGAGAAAGGATTGGAAGCCTGGGTGCCCATTAATGTCTTAAAAGGGGCTTACTATTTAAAGACTAAATTAGTGGAAAAGACAGGCATCTTGATCTATCCATGCTCAAAAAGTATGTGTAGAATGACAATGAGACAAGACGAGGAGGATTTGGTGATCAGGCTTGGATATGAGAGATTTCTGACCAACATAAGAAAAGCTGCTAGAATGAGATGAAAAGGTTAGTAAAAAATTCACACTCTCAAGGATTTGGGGAAAGTGAGTTGAATCAGGGAAAGCATGATTAGACTTCAGAAAGAGAAGGCTAAGTGCTTTTATGGAAGGTTAGAGGATAAGGAGGTAAAGTGGCCTCTCCATGGAGGATAAAGAGGAAAAAGGACACCTGTGAATCTGAGAGAATGTAAATAGGCTTAAAGGGATGGACTGAGCCAGGCCGGTGTGGCTCAGTGGTTGAGCGTTGACCTATGAACCAGGAGGTAAAGAGATAAGGAGATATATGGTAGAGAATAAGGGGGTAAACACTGAAGTAGCCATTGTTTCACTCCATTAACACCATATGCTCCACCCCTTTACCTATTACTGATTTTTATCATCCTTGGGTAGAAAACCCTTACTGAATCTATAACCTCTCTCAAGCTGCAAAACAGAACTAACTCTCTGTTTTTGTTTTCAGAGTAGAGAGAGGAAAAATTAGTCTCAAATCAGGGCCTGGAGAAAAGAAAAGGGAGGCAGACAGAAGAGGCCAGAGGGAAGGAAACATGTACAGAATTCCCTTCTGTTCACTTTCCCCAAGTCTCAGAATGGGGCAAAATGTACAACAAACGGTTAATCTTTGGATCTGCTCTCCAAGGCAGTTTTCCTAGAGTGTCTAAACTTAGGTCTCTACCCTCCTCAGCAACCAAAAACACTTTGTGGGAAGAAATTCTTGTTAGGAAGAGGATCAAATTATTACCTACTCCTCACAAAATAAGGCAGAAGGTTTCAGTAGAAATGGGAACAAGAAATTACACCACAGCAACACAGCATCTGATTATGGTATCAAAGTCTTCAGGTAAGGTGTCAAGCTCTTAAGTTTTATTACCAAACAAAAACCAACCTTCTGAAGGTCCAGAAATAAAGATTAAGAGGAGAAACCTTATACCAACACATCAAAAAAGATTAAATAGCAGGTCTCAATCTATGTGAAACCAAATGCAAACATGCAGCCTACTTAGGGAGAGCCAAACCTTCCTAAGTAGGAGGCGCAGCAAGTAAAATGGATTTTAGTAATATTTAAGAAATGTTACTGCCAAAGCTGCAATAGTATACTTCGGCAACAGAAGACAAACTAGCACAGGGCTTGATTAGAAAGTAGAAGTCTCCTGCCGAAACCGGTTTGGCTCAGTGGATAGAGCGTCAGCCTGCGGACTGAAAGGTCCCAGGTTCGATTCTGGTCAAGGGCATGTACCTGGGTTGCGGGCACATCCCCAGTAGGAGATGTGCAGGAAGCAGCTGATTGATGTTTCTCTCTCATCGATGTTTCTAACTCTCTATCTCTCTCCCTTCCTCTCTGTAAAAAATCAATAAAATATATTAAAGAAAAGAAAAGAAAGTAGAAGCCTCCTGTCCACTGCTTATGTTCCCAATGATCTAGGCCAGTGGTCGGCGAACTGCGGCCCCTTGAGTGTGGCTCTTCCACAAAATACCACGTGCGAGCACGCACGTACAGTGCGATTGAAACTTCATGGCCACACTCAAGGGGCCAAAGAGCCGCATGTGGCTCGCGAGCTGCAGTTTGCCAACCACTGATCGAGGCAATAATGCTTAACACCTCTGACATCCTGTCATGCTTTGATTCCCTACACTTTCTTCTAGCTCTGAGGGGTACCCAGCCCATCTCCTTTCCTGAACTGCCTACAAACAGGGTCCCATATATTAGCTTTGGTTGAAACCAGACAGTATCACACCAGATCACTTTTGAAAATAAGACCCTTCTGGACTCTATTCTATAAGAGACTACCCATCATTAGCCCTTGTGTTTCATTCTCTGCACCTCTTAAAACCCACGGTATTCTCCCTATTTCATCCCAATGGGTCACATGAACCTGGAGAAGCAAAGACTCGGGGTAAAACTTGGCCTCTTCATGAAGGATAAAGAGGTAAAAGGATGTGAACATGAGAGAATATAAATAGGCTTAAAGGGATGGACTCAACCCAGCCGGTATGGCTCAGTGGTTAAGTGTTGACCTAGAACCAGGAGACCATGGTTCAATTCCCAGTCAGGACATATGCCCTGGTTGCAGGCTCGGTCCCCAGTAGGGATGTGTAGGGGGCAGCCAATCAATGATTCTCTCTTATCATTGATGTTCCTCTCTCTCTCTCCTCTCCCTTCCTCTCTGAAATCAATAAAAAAATATATTGATGGATTCAATCCTTTTCCTTAACTTCTTTTCTAATGGGTAAAAGACTATGGCTAATTCCCTATATCTGTCCCTGAAGATCCCCATATCTGATTGAATCTGGCTCTAAGAACTCAAAGGAGTACCTAATAAAACACACTGTTCTCTTTTCTAATGATTTTTATTAACAAGCAAAATAATAATTAAAAAACACAACACAACAACAACAATCTTGAAGTTGGAACAGCAGTAAGTCAAATTGCTACTTAGTTCACGGATGTACCTGGGGTACATGCTCTCTCATTGCGAGGCAGCACCTAGGCACATGACTGTGTATTTAGGTATGTATGTGGCCAAGGAGTCAGAGATGGAAACCACTGAAGAACAGAAAGCATTAGGAGTTTCTCATCAGGCAATCCCAAAGCGTTCTGCTCTTTTCCTCTTCTTTGCCTATAAGGAAAAATCAAGAAGAGAAAAATTAGATTGTAAGACAACAGTGGCCTGGGTTCCTGGCTGCTTTAATCCAAATTCACATGGATTGTCACATGGTTGAAGAAGGAGGGAAGGCCCAGGCTTGAGCTTGGCAGCCAAAGATTTCATTTCTGAATTTCTCTTGTTATCCAGTTAGAGCTGGGGAGGTTCGGTGGAAAAGCAGGGTGAGAGGGGAGAAGATTATAAAGAGATGGGTCAGGAGGAAAAGAGGAGAATAGTAGAAGAAAATGGAAAGATGCCTTAAGGAGAGAGGACCATTCAGCCTTGTAGCAAGTTAGTCTCGAAATAGTGGACTCTTAACAGGCTGGGGAGATGGGAGATTTCAGAGGACAAAGGGTTGACCAATGCTATTTGGTGGAAATGAGGGGAATGCCCTGTTGGACAGTCAGGCCCCCACAGCAGTTATTCCTAGGCCTCCAAATACAAAGAGCATAAAATCTTCAATACCAACGTAATAAATGGGGAGAGGTGAGTCCCCAACATGATCTCTTAAGGGAGGACACATTGGAGAGAAGGCACAAAATGGGGAAGGGGCGGAGGAAAGAAATACCTTTTTGTTCTAAGAGTGACACAAAACAGCACCAAATCCATCCTCATTCCAACCACTGCCCCCAGCAAAGGGGAGACTACTTTTTCATTTCATTCACACAGGAGGTTTAATTTAGATTAAAAAGAAAAGCTAAGTATATACAGGCCCAGACCACTCCACCTGGATTATTAACACAATTCTTTGGAATAAAAAAAAGTCATCTGGTTCATGTAAACTCCATGAGCCTCAGAAGTTACTTCTTCCTTACATACACTGACTCTCCCAACAAACGCCAGTATTCCTTGGCACCCAACAAAATCCTCACCCGCCTTATCGTGGAGAGGCCAAATGTACCAGCTTAGTGAGCATAACACAGTTTCCTTGGGAAAAAGGGAGTAATTTAAACTAGATTTAAAACAAGCCTAGATTTATGGTTTACTTCTAGTTCATCCTGGAAAATCAATAAGCAGATACTTACAATAGGTAATGATTTATTCTGAATTAGCATAAAAAACACAATCCCTCTATTTTTTTCCTAGCGAAGATGTAAACTGATCAAATTCCAAAATTTTCAGGGTTTATTATTATTATTTTAAATGTTTTTTAATTGATTTTTTAGAGAGAGAAACATGGATGAGAGAGAATCATTGATTGGCTGCCTCCTGCACACCTCCTACTGGATTGAGCTGGCAACCTGGGCACGTTCCCAACCAAGAATTGAACTGTGACTTCTTGGTTCATGCATGAGTTGATGCTCAACCACTGAGCAACACCAGCCAGGCGGTTTATTTTTATTATTCATAAAAAAAAAATTCATAAGATTTTCAGTATATAAGTTAATAAATATTCAGAGGATATCTCCAGAGGTAGATGGGAAGAAGTAAATTTGGATTAAATGGGAGAAAGAACATTCTAAACTCCTTTCCATCCAAATAATTTCTATAGTTCAAAACATTTATTATTTCAATTGTTCCTTATGTACACCTCAGGTGATACTTGGTCTCCATTACAGATACTCTCAAATCAGCAAATCAATATTGTCTGTCCATGTTCTGAGCAGTCTTCCAAAGCTTAAGGGTCAGTGAATGGGAGTTATTATTCTAGGGGAAGCTGGAATGTGGATGAACTTAAGTCTTTTTTTTTTTTTTTGAACATAAGTCACTATGTTCAAAATAAAAAAGCCACTCTTTCATTTTGAGAAACTATTTGCAAATAAAGTGATAAGAAAAAGAAATCTCATTTGAGTCTATTGTCCTATTCCACAGGGGAGTTAGGCACAACTATACTTGTGTCTGGGTTGGATATGGGCTTCATTAAATGATGAAAGAAATATGCTTGGCTGATTATCAGACACTGCTTACTGAATACTCTCAATATGACAGGTGCTATGTCAAGCATTCTACACAGAATCATCTATTTTTACATAGAAACATTTCATGCTTAAAATACCACTTCAAGGTAGGTATTACTATCTCTACATCCCAGATGATGAAACAGAGGTTAAGAAAAGTACCATAACCTGGAGATTATTATGGTAAGTAAAATAAAACAGCCAGAGAAAGGCAGTATCACATGATATATGTGGAATCTAATGAAGAAAATAAACTGACGGGGTGCCAGGGGGAAAAGTACCATATTTTTTAACAGCTATCAAGCAAAGGACAAAAGATCTTCTCATCTGAGCACTTAAGAAGTAGGCCAGGGAAATAATAGTGTTTCTCCATTCAGTTTGTTCATCCTCATTTCCCTTCAAGGGCTCTATGAAGCAGTTATGTATATTTTACCTCTGTATCCTCTGTGGTTCCTGTTCCAGCTGAACTTGTGACAATTCCAAATCGCTCCTTCCTCTTTTTCAGCTTCTCGTCATCTTCAGACTGTTCAGGGACAAAGAAAAAGGTTGAAACAGCTAGCCTCCATTCATAAGGTAAATGGGAATAAAACTGTAACTTGTGGATCACAATATGCCAGCCAACCTTATGATAAGAACTAAGGATCACACAAACAGAAAAAAATAGATAAGAAACTGAATAAGCTAGTGTACAGCATTTTGTCTCTAAAATGACTAAAAATTTAAGGCCTCAAAGATGGTGGATGACCCCAGCTGACAGGAACAGGGAGATCGGAAGATCACGAAACAAATTATGAACTTCAAGGCAGCCCTGACCAGTGTGGCTCAGTTGGTTAAGTGTCCAGTTCCATTCCTGGTCAGCACATATAACCAGGTTGTGGGTATGATCCCCAGTCGGGGTGCATGCAGGAGGTAATGATCGATGTTTTTCTCTCACACTGATGTTTCTCTCTCTCTCTCTCCTTCCCTCTCTCTATAGAAATCAATAAAACTCATTAAAAAAATAAAAAACAAAACAACTTGGGGGCCGCTCATGGCAATGGTACAAGCATGATATCATTGATCCTGCCTACTAAAGACCAGATTTCAGGAATGGCAAAATGTTAGCAGTCTGTTGGTTCTGGCTAGTGTGGCTCAATTGGTCCCTGTGCACCAAGAGGTAGGGGATTTCGATTCTAGGTCAGAGCACTTACCCAAGTTTTGGGTTGGATCCTTAGTCTTGGTGCATATGGGAGGTAACTGATGTCTGTGTCTCTCTCTTTCTCTTCCCCCTCCTCCCCACTCCCTCCCTCAATTAAAAAAAAAGTTAGCAGATGAGTTTAGAATTTCATCTAAAGCAGTGATGGCGAGCGAACCTATGACACGCGAACTCATTTTTTTGGTTGATTTTTCTTTGTTAAATGGCCTTTAAATATATAAAATAAATATCAAAAATATAAGTCTTTGTTTTACTATGGTTGCAAATATCAAAAAATTTCTGTATGTGACACGGCACCAGAGTTAAGTTAGGGTTTTTCAAAATGCTGACACGCCGAGCTCAAAAGGTTCGCCATCACTGATCTAAAGTCATGAGCAAACCATCTTTCAGTCCTGGGAGCCATTACATCTGTATAACAAAGATTCAAACTTTAAAACAAAGTACCTCCAAATGGCCTAGTGGTTTACTGTGGTACAATTATAACAGAAGTAAAGGAAAAGAAAGTCAACACTGACTGAATCTTTCAAACCAATTAATACATTTGTATGACAAATTCTATACAGAGGCTCTTACAGCACTACTTTCAGATGATAGCAAGTTTGGCTTCATTGTAATAGACTGTAGTGGCGTACTTTTTGGCACACTCCAAGGAAACACAAGAGAAGTCCTGCATATATTCACTATGGACCTCCCTAAGAAACTTAGCAGAGGAAGTCAGTTATACATAATTGCGTTCGGAAACTAGCTAAGACAGCAGCTGGTCTCATTTTAGCTGGATCAGCTGACTTTATAATTTTTTTAAAATGCTCAAACGAGAACTAGAGAAGGATAAATCTCATTTCACAAAGAGGATAAAAACATGAACTAATTTAGAGTATGCCCTTGCTGGAATGGTTTGCTAACAACTATAAAAAATTTGGAGCCTGGCTGGTGTGGCTCAGTTGGTTGAGCACTGTCCTGTGCACCGAAGGGTCATGGGTTCAATTCCTAGTCAGGGCACATATCCAGGTTGTGGGTTCAATCCCCGGTTGGGGTGAATGCAGGAGACAGCCAATCGATGTTTCTCTCTCACATTGATGTTTCTCTCTCTCCCCCTGTCTCTAAAAAACAAAAAAAAACCAAAAACATCAATAAAAAACATATCCTCAGGTGAGGATAACAAAAAAAATTTAGAGTTACACTGAAAAGTGTTACAGGTAAGTCACAAGAAGGATCCCAATTTGTGAAAGGTTCTGGTGGAATTGGAGGTATCTTGTGGTACCTGTCTACATGGTTCCAGCAAAACGTGTTTCATCCCTTCTGCATCCAACCCAAGGAGCATACATGTAGTGGAATCCAACAGATTCCTTCCATATAGTTGGAACATTTCCAGAATTTAATCCATGAGCATTAGATATTGGAAAAAAAATGAAATAAAACCAGGCCCAACTTTACACTTTGGTTTATCAGTGCAGCAGCCTACAACTAAGTTCGTAAATGCCCCTTTGGACTAATGTAAACAAAAATCCTAATTACACAACTAGATTTTATGATGAGCAAATAAAAATCTTTATGTGATTAGGTGAAAAAAAAACAACAACAACCAGAATCTCAGTTTTTACTTTTACTCAATGGTGAAATTTGTTGTTCTTAAAATTTATAAAAAAGAATAAATTATTTTTAAACCTTCATACATAGAAACAAAAGTACTGTAAACCAGAAGTTAACAGAAATGAGATTGTTAAAAAATAAAATAAGTAAAACAAATAAATAAAATAAAATAAAATAAGTAGGGCCTCAATATTCATAAGACAAGAAAAAACAAACTAGTAAATTTCTATGCTGAAAAAATATTTGTCGTTTACAAAGCTAGGGCTAGTTAAACAAATTGAACAAGCAAAGCTGGATAGCTGCCCTGCTTTTGACCGAAGAGATGGCTCCTGTGATCACAGGAACAAAGGCAACTTCTTGGCTGGGGTGGACAGTAGAGGTATTAAAAAATTCCTATGTTTCTGTAGGTCTCTGGATTCCCTTTCCTTTTGAGTCTGTGGGTTTTGAGACACCCAGAGACACAATGCCTACAGAAAGCAGGAATATGAATCCTTGGGGTTTTAAAAAATCCAGCTCAGGAGCACCACACAGCTTTGTTCAAAAGTTTGTTTGAACTCTTTTAACTTGACCTTATGTTGGTTACCAAAGAAACTATCCTGGCCCATGGTGAGGGTGGGTATGTGAGGGTCTCTTGAGGTATATAAGAGGATAGGTTCTATGTCTAGATGTGCCAAGTTTGGGGGGGAGGGGAACGAGAAATCCAGAGAGCCCACCTGAGTTTAGATGTTCAGTAATCCTAGGGCTGAGCTTTAAATTACTGGTGACTTGGGTTTGCAGAGAAGGTGGAAAATGAGAAAATATCTGTTAAAAAGGGATAAATAAAAGGGCAGGTATGGGTCCTGACGGGAATATGTATGAGACTCTTACACTGAACAGTACTGGATGTTAACAGCAGCTCAGTCTTTACACAGTTCTAGGAGAACGGCCAGATTCTATTCTAATTTATAAGCTGACAGGGCAGGCATCATCAGTCTCCTGGATGCTTGGAAAAGGTCCAGAACATCTCTCTCTTAGAGAGATGACTGGTTCCTTGACTCACCTTACTTCAAAATCCTTTCAAACTATTTATTCAGAGCTCTTTCAGCTTGAGAAACATGTTCATTTTCTCCTTTTTGCTGCACCTGCTTTCTGGTGAGTAAGAAAGAGGCTAAGAAAAAGGTTGGTGGCTATGAAGGACTGAAGAATCCAACATATGAGTTATCATTGGTTGATTATTATATGTGCCCTGCCTGACTGGCGATTGAACCCACAACCTTAGATTAGAGTATCGGGACAATGATCTAATCAGCTGACCTACCCGGCCAGGGCTAGAACAAAATATTGCTTACATAGTGTTTTGTTGTTGTTGTTAATCCTTCACTGTTTTTCCTCATTGATTTTTTTAGAGAGAACGGAAGGGAGAGGGGAGAGACAGAGAGAGAGAAACATCGATGAGAGAGCGACACATCGACTGATTGCCTCCCAGGGATTGAGCTTGCAACTGCGGTTTGGGCCCTTGACTGGAACCGGACCCATGATCCTTTAGTCCTAAGGCCGATGCTCTAACCACTGAGCAACTGGCTAGGGCTTGCATAGTTTTTCTGCCTTTCATTATAACCACCAGCAAAATCCATAGTGCGTGCATAACTTTTGTAATCTAAGCTATTTATAAAAGACTGAGCCAGGCCCGGCTGGTGTGGCTCAGTGGTTGAGCATAGACACATGAACCAAGGATCACGGTGAGATTCCCAGTCAAGTACATAACCGGTTTGCAGGCTCAATCCCCAGTGGAGGATGTGTAAGAGGCAGAAGATCAATGGTTCTCTATCATCACTGATGCTTCAATCTCTTGCTCCCTCTCCCTTCCTCTCTGAAATCAATAAAACAACAACAACAAAACAGAATCCCAGCATATGCCTAAAAGACAAACAAGAAAAACAGACCGAGCCAAGTTCAGAAAAAAGAGTATCTTGTCTTGCCCTGGTCGATATCCTCAGTGGTTAGAGCGCTGACCCATGCAAGTACCTCGGTTGCAGGTTCAATCCCTGGCCCCAGTTGGGGTTCGTGCGGGAGGTAACCAATTGATTTGTCTCTCTCCTCGAGGTTTTGCTCTCTCTCCCTCTCTCTCCTCTCTCTATTTCCCTTCCACTCTCTATAAAAATCAATGAAAAAAATATACTTGGGAAGATTAACAACAACAAAATAGTAAAAGAAGTACCTTGTCCTTAACTTTAATAATCATAAATTAAAATAATAATATAGTCACTAAGATTTGAGTGACAATATTTTCTTTCTATAGCAATTTTAAAAATAGTAGGTACTATGACATATATAGTATGTACTTTGACTAAATTCATTTAATAGATAAAACTGAGGCTTAGAGAGATTAAGTAACTTGCCCAAAATCTCACAAATAGTCTTACATAGTAAATGGCAGAGCCAGGAATGAAGCCCAGAACATTTTTACTCAAGAACCTACCTTTACTATATCCTCAGGTATCTGATATAAGCATTTCTTTGGAATAATAGAAGCAAATAAAAATCTTTATATGAATAGGTGGAAAAAAACAATAATGGAAGGAATGCTTAATTCCCAAAGGATAAAGATAAGGACCCTTAGCTAAGTTGTGAACTACGTTAACGACTTCTATATCACTCAAATAACTTGGGTCAATGCTAGGATCCTATTCCCTTTCTACCATACCAAATGCCTCCACTTTATAACTAACAGGGGATCTAAGGAATGGACTCCAGTTACTAATCTTTATTAAAAAATTGATTTGAAAGAGAGAGGAAGGAAGAGGGGGAGACAGAAACATCGATCTGATCGGTGCCTCCCATACACGCCCCGACCCAGGGATCGACTGGGGATCAAACCTGCAACCTGGGTATGTGCCCTGACCAGGAATTGAACCCATGACCCTTCAGTGTATGGGACAACACTTCAACCAACTCAGCCACACTAGCCAGGGCTCCAGTTAGTTAGTTATCTTATATTAAAGATTTTCTCAGTCAAATTTGTTTCTAATTCTGGCTAACTGGCTATTTCATCTGTTGAACTGTAATTAAAGAATTAGGAGAGTTTCCAATGAAGATAGGCCTCTCTACATTTTTCCTTACTAGGAAAAGTTTTGCCTACCATTACTAAAACAAAAGTGAATAACTGGTATGGCTCAGTTGGTTGAGCGTTGTCCTGAGCACCAAGTATTCAATTCCGGCTCAGGGTACATACCCAGGTTGTGGGCTCGATCCCCAGTAGGGGGTGTGCAAGAGGCAGCAGATCCATTGTTTCTCTTTCCTTTTCCCTTCCTCTTTAAAATCAATTTTAAAATATATTTTTAAAAGTGAGTAAGGGATATAAATGGAAATTTCAAAATGATACTCTAGCCCAACTGGCGTGGCTCAGTGGTTCAGTGTCAACCTATGAACTAGTTGGTCATGGTTTGATTCCCAGTCAGGGCACATGCCCAGGTGGCGGGCTAGATCCCCAGTCGGGGGTGTGCAGAAGGCAGCCAATCAATGATTCTCTCTCATCATTTATGTTTCTATCTCTCTCTCTCCTTCACCCTTCCTCTCTGAAGTCAATAAAAATATATTAAAAAATTTTTTTAAAATCCCCATTTCATTAAGTCTCCAGGCCAAGCAGAAAATAAATGGAACATTCCATCTTCTTGAAGAGAGGCGGGACTAGACCGTATCTTGCTAAACTTACCACACTATGTACTTATTCCCATTCAAGTCAATGCTAGGGGTACTGCAGCAAGTTCAAATGACAGAGAGGGAGATGCCACACTTAAAGCCCAGCCATTCTCTCAGCACAAACCCTGGGACCACTCCCTTCATAAATCTCATCACAAAGTCCATCCGGAATGTGTGAGACAACCTTTCTTCTAGTTCCCTATTTTGCTATATCCCGAAATGGGAATTTTGACCTCTAAATTAAATTTCCCATTTCTTATTGAGCTCAAAGGTGAGGCAAGAACAAGGGAGGTAAAAGAATAGGGGGAGGGAAAGGATATACTTCTTTAGCCACTGAGGACAGAATCAGAGATTTCCCCATAAGCTTCCTTTTTAAATCACATCTTTGGTGCTTTTCCTGGAGATCCAGGCAGAACATCTGCTCTAAATCTACCAGGGGCTCTAGGTGAAAAAAACAACAATACAGATTCCCCCCACTTCCCACTCCCTACAAACAGCCTGCCTAGCCCTCACCCACAGAAAGCAGTGAGGGTTTATTTTGTGCATGCCTGCTCTTTCCTCACCACCCAGAGGCCCTCAGCTCCCCTCCTAAAGCCTCTTTCCTTCTTGCCCTGCAGGGAAAATGCACAACAGGCCCAGTAAATCAACACAGTTCTAATGATCTCTCTCACTTGACCCTTCTAGCGTGACGGTGTCGCATGGAGACAATCGTACAATAAACTTCACTCCATCTTTAGCTCCTTGCTGACAGGTTTTGATTCATGGGATGGTGAGACCCATCTGAGGGAAATTACCTTGATCAAAACGCATCTCTCTTTGCATTCATCAGGCCAATGCCCCCCAGGTCATGCTCAAGTGCACAAATGGGGTTATGCATCTGCAGGCAGCACTGACTCCTCCAGCTCAGTGTCATATGCATTTACAAACCCTTCCGTTCTTCATCCCCGTACCCCAACCCTCTCCTGCAAACTCTCAACCACTAACTCTTTATTCTTCCCATGCATTCTCCTGTGTCAGAAGAATAGTGCTGGAATCTGAAATGCCCTTATTTCCTATTAAATGAAAACTCCTAAAAACATACAATTTGCATCCAGAATCAGAAAAGAAACCTCACTAACTAAACATAGGCATTGGATGTTCAGATTGATCAATATATGGATCAATGTAGTTCACGTCATCCTGTTACTCAAGATTGAAATAGCAAGCCAAATGACTGATGCCATAATAATCCCATTTCCCCAAAGTTGTCTTTTCTTTTTAAAAGCTCATTGATAAAAATGAAAAAGGGAATTGTGTAAAAGAGAGCCTATCCTATATAATAAAAGGCCAGTGACCATAAGGGCGTAACGACCAGAATGACCGACTGACCAATCGCTATGAGGTGCATTGATCACCTTTCAGTCCCTCCCTGCATCCCGCAGGCTCTGATCGCTGGATGGCGAATAGGGAACCACGGGGAACCGGGGTGGGTGGTGGCGGGGCGGGACTGGGGACTGGTGAGCGGGCAGAACGGCCGACCTCTTGGTCCCTCCCTCCGGCCTGCAGGCTCCGACTGCTGGATGGCCAATGGGGAACCACAGGGAACCGTGGTGGGCGGCGGCGGGTCGAGACTGGGGACTGGCGAGTGGGCGAAAGATGGCCCTGATCGCAGGCTAGTCCTAGGGACACTATCCACGCATGATTTCGTGTGCTGGGCCTCCTATATAGTAAAGAGATAATATGCAAATTGACTGTCACGCCCCACGCACAAGATGGCCACCACAAGATGGCCGGCAGGGGAGGGCAGCTGGGGGGTGACCAGGCCTGCAGGGGAGGGAGGGCAGTTGGGGGGGGACTGGGCCCGCAGGGAAGGGCAGTTAGGGGCGACCAGGCCAGCAGAGGAGTGGTTAGGGGGTGATCAGGCAGGCTGGCAGGCAGAAGCGGTTAGGAGCAATCAGCAGGCAGGCAAGTGAGGGGTTGGGAGCCAGCAGTCCTGGACTGTGAGAGAGCCTAAACCAGCAGTCAGACATCCCCCGAGGGGTCCCAGATTGGAGAGGGTGCAGGCTGGGCTGAGGGACCCCCACTCCAGTGCATGAATTTCGTGCACCGGGCCTCTAGTGTGTGTGTGTGTGTGTGTGTGTGTGTGTGTGTGTGTGTGTATGCAGCACTAGACAGAAAGCATGATGCATAGTTAATAAAGCCAAGATCCCCATGAATTACTATCACGGTATTTTCCATTATGAAATAAGACAGTTCCAAACTGAACCCTTCAGAAGACATCTTCAACTTTCCAAAAATCACTTTTGTCCTTGTTTCCCTTTTATAGTTTAAAAATCCTCAGGCAATATACAGAAAAGAATACTTGCTGAGGGAAAAGACTGAGAAATTCAAGACACAAATACAAATTACACGTGTGAATGTGGTCAGCACCTAGGAACTAACATATAGGTAACTCAATAAATATTAGATATTAGTTTTATTGAAACATTCCTCCTGGTTCTTGAAACATAGTAACGATTTGAAGCTAACAATGCCATACATTACTCTTCCTCATTAGAAGTAAAGTCACCAAAAGTTCGTAAGAATCACTCATTACCAAGGCAACAAGGAAATTTATTTTAGCTGCAAGGCAAATGAGTATTTGGGCAAATGACTAAATTTAGGGTTAAAGTGTGTCAGAACAGCCCGGTCAGCATGGCTCAGTGGTTGAGTGTTGACCTATGAACCAGGAGGTCATGGTTCAATTCCCGGTCAGGGCACATGCCCGGGTTACAGGCTCAATCCCCACTGTGGGATGTGCAAGAGGCAGTCGATCAATGATTCTCTCTCTCTCTCTGAAATCAATAAAAATATATTAAAAAAAAAAAAAAAGTGTGGCAGAACAGTAACCGAACAAAATCAGAGTCTTCTCTACCAAGTGCTATTAACCATCTTCTCTTTCTGGAAACCTAAAAAAAAATCTATGCTGCCAAGCTTCACTGATTTCATCATCCCTAATAATTAATGACTACAAAAAATAGATATCTATATAAGGAAATATCTGAGGGAACTGAGCAAGGATCCAATATCTAACTTTGTGGACCCAATCCCAGGTACTCTAAAGCAGCGGTCGCCAACCTTTCGGATCTCACGGACCACCAGTGGTCCGCAGACCACTGGTTGGCGACCACTGCTCTAAAGGCTGCTGAGAAATTGCTTTCACTGAATTACCTGACTTCAATTTCTATCAACAATTTCAGTAACACTAAAATTGTAAAATTAATCCATTCACCTACTAGTCATTCAAATATCCATTGAGTATCTACTTACGGTCAGGCACTGTATTAGCATTAGAAATAGAGAGATGAATAAAACAAAGATCCTTAAACGAATGTGGCTTATGAATTCACAACTGAGTTATTGTAAAGATGTGTGCCACTGTTCATTATAGCACTGCATTATGAGGACCCATGGGAAAATTTTCTTTCTGGTCCCCAGACTCAAAATAATTATGCTTTTGCTGAATAATTTGTTAGTTTTCACCTTCTGAATCCTGTGAATAACTAAACTGTTCAACTGTGTTCTCTTTCTATTGACTATAAGGTTTGAAGCCAACTGTGTGATCTCTCTCTGGGAACTGATGTTGAAAATATTTCTATTTTTAATATTCTATTACAAAGGAGAGGTCAGCCCTGGCCAGTGTGGCTTAGTTGATTGGAGTGTCATCCCCTGCACTGAAAGGTTGCAGGTTCAATTCCCAGCCAGGGCACATGCCTATGGGTTCGATCCCTGGTCGGGTGCATACAGGAGGCAACTGATTGATATATCTCTTTCACATTGATGTTTCTCTCTCTCTCTCTCTCTCTCTCTCTCTCTCTCTCTCTCTCTCTCTCCCCCTCCCCCTCCTCTTTTCCTCCCTTTCTAAAGTCAATTAAAAAAAAAAAAAAGGAAGGTGTGGCTAGAGTATTGTGGTGAAAGAAAAACATGAGTTCCAACACCAGATCCCAAGGTAGAGGCTTAGCAGACAAGATGAAGTGCAGTTAGTTTCAGGGTGGCTGCTGTACCCTTAAGAACTTATTCCTCTCACCCTGGGCCCTGGCCGGCGTGGCTCCGTTGGTTGGAGCGTTGTCCCCTGCACCAAAGATTCCCAGTCAGGGCATATACCCAGGTTGTAGGTTTGATCCCCAGTCTGTCTGTCTGTCTGTCTGTCTGTCTCTCTCCCTCTCCCCCATTCCCTCCCCCCATCCCTCCCTCCCTAAAATAAAACAATAAAAACATATCCTTGAGTAAGGAATAATAAAAAAAAAAGAACTTATTTTTCTCTAAATATAATGACATTTATTTTAAAAATACCTTACTGTCCCAGGAGGATAAAGAGGTAGTAGGAAATAACTAGAAAATTTTAAATTAAGAGCTCTTGTCAATGGTTTCCATGGTACATACACTGTAGCCAGGAATTAAGTCCCAAATAGAAGGCCAACTACAGTAACTGGCAGCCTGAATAGTGTAGATGCACTTTCTAAAACTATTGCCTCTTTTTATGACAGAGTACCAAGGATAAGCTGCTCTCTACCCAAAATGGAATCCTACCTTTGTTATCTTCCAAACCAAATTTATGCCTTCAAGATTCAAATTCAAGAGAACATTTTTCAAAACTTACTAATTTTAACCTGAATACAATAAATACTACTATTCTAAGCTTAGTGTTCTAGGCTTATTTGCTCTGCCCAAAGGAGTCCACTTTGATTTAATTAGCAATATCACCCCATGGACTGTGTGTTGAAAGCATTCACCTCTTCAATCTTATTACTAGTGCCACTCTGGATCATAAAGAGAAACTAGAAGAAACAGAACAGTGACCCAAATGTAACCCAGGCTTATTTAGGGAATTTGAACTCAGTAATTCCCAAAACACAAAGCAAGGGTATTTCTGAATTCAATTAAGAGACATACTCACTTATTCTTAGAGGAGACCAAAAGCATTAACCAAGCCAGGCATTTTTCCTGGTCAGTGCAACAAGCTCACTCACTTACATCATGTGTAGGAAGGAGAATTTAAATCTAAAGAATTAAGTCAGGCCAGGTTTGGCTCAGTGGATAGAGTGTCAGCCTGCAGACTGAAGGGTCCCAGGTTCAAGGGCATATGCCTGGGTTGCGGGCTTGATCCCCAGTTGGGAGTGTGCAGGAGGCAGCCAATTAATGATTCTCTCTCATCATTGATGTTTCTATCACTCTCTCCCTTTCCCTTCCTCTCTGAAATCAATAAAATATATATAAAAAGAATTCAGTTAGACTTATCGTTACAAGTAGGAAGGGGCATTTCAGGGAAGCTTAGGTACTGCTATGAGTTGGAGCTGGCCATTCTCCGAAAGCTGTTTAAATGACTAAGCTATTTATTGTTCACATCCAACAATGTTCAATGTAAAAGTCTCATATAATACATTCCCATCAGGACCTAAACTCTGCCACTTTATTTATTCCAGAAGATTATTTTCTCAAAAATTTTCCCCCTGGAGTGATGAAAGAGAGGCTAATAGTGACCTAAGATAGTCACATTTTGCAAAAATAACAAATAACTGTCCCCTTTTGTACATGAATTACCATACTATGTTAACAGTTCAACCTGATTTTCCAAGGGAATGTAAGGGAAGAATGAGGCAAAAAGGAAAAGAGGGAACCTTATGGTCACATCTTGACTCTCACTGCCACGTGACTGATGGCAAGATGAAAAGCAGAGCCTGAGGGCTTTCAGGAGATGGTGGATTAATAATGATATGGCCTTGACTTCCCAGAGGTAAAGGTTATGAAACACTCCAGGGTAAGTGAGCTTCCAATTTCATACTCTCAGGGTGAATGACAGCAACTGATGGTTTTTCTCTCAGAAACACTTCAATGCTTAAACACACAGCTGTCACCTCCCTGACCCCGTTTCTGAAATTCATCTGTACATGTTAACCCTTGAGCCTTATGCCAGCCAGACCACAGAACATGGGGTGGTCCTAAAAACCAGTACACAGAGCCTAAAAGAGGACTATAAATGAAGGACAAGACTAGGAAAGGGTACAGTTAGCACCAACAATACACAGTAAAGAGACATTCCAACACTCCCCCCACACATAAACTTAATACACTTCCCAGAACAACCAGCTTACCTGCTCTCAACAATCTTTCAACTGTGAGATCAGAATCAATTTTCTAGGTGTCAGAAACTTTAAAACTACACCAGAATAAAAGACCACCAGGAACTGTTATCTCCTATCTTCAATGGATTTGAAGTTCCCAAACAGTCAGCTCAGAACCAAACACTCTTCTGAGTCACTAGCTCCTATCACTTTTTCTTTCTCTTGTCTAAATCAAGCTTTTCCCCAACCCCCACTCCTCTTCGACCCCAGAAGAGGTCATCTGGGTCTTACAGTAATTGATTGTAGGACAAAGCAAGGCAGGTGGAGGAAATGAAGGCTTCACACTTGAGACCCCCTAGAAACCACGTTTCTATTAAAAGTCCCCACCCCTCCCTTCCCTTGAAAGCCAAAAAGCTGTTGCTTTTAAGGATAAGCGATGCACAATTTGGAAGAAATGTCAAGAAAGCTAGAAACATTTGAGGGGAGGTAAATGTTGCCTTGGCCAAAATATACAGAGAATAAAGGATGACAGTTACCTAAGCATTCACACATTTAGAATGAGCACTAGGAAAACAGACTCTTTTCGCCTCTAATATTTTAAAATGCAGATTTCTGGCTTCACCAAACTAATAAATATGAATCTCAAAAGGAAGAGCTTAAGGAGCTGAATTTTAAAAAGGGTCCCCTGGGACTCTTATGTGCAGCTATAGTTGGTAACAATTGCAAAGAGCTTTGAGTATAGACCAACATTAAAAGAAAAATTCCTTGCCGAAACCGGTTTGGCTCAGTGGATAGAGCGTCGGCCTGCGGACTAAGGGGTCCCAGGTTCGATTCCGGTCAAGGGCATGTACCTGGGTTGCGGGCACATCCCCAGTGGGAGATGTGCAGGAGGCAGCTGATCAATGTTTCTCTCCCATCGATGTTTCTAACTATCTATCTCTCTCCCTTCCTCTCTGTAAAAAAATCAATAAAATATATTTAAAAAAAAAATAAATAAATAAAAAGTAAACAACTGGATACTTTAAAAATTAAAAAAAAAGAAAAAAGAAAAATTCCTCACCAAGTCTAAAGAAGGCTGTTACCACAATCCAATCCCCCCCCCCCCCAAAGCAGCAGGGGCCTTCCTAAAAAGTTTAAGATTCCTACAAACAGGATATCTCTGCGGCAGAGACGTGAAAGGAAAAGGAAAGTTAGAAAGAATCACAGCTGGCTCTAAGGCAGCAGTTCTCAACCTGTGGGTCGCGACCCCTTTGGGGGTCTAACGACCCTTTCACAGGGGTCGCCTAAGACCATCGGAAAACACATATATAATTACATATTGTTTTTGTGATTAATCATTATGCTTTAATTATGTTCAATTTGTAACAATGAAAATACATCCTGCATATCAGATACTTACATTACGATTCATAACAGTAGCAAAATTACAGTTATGAAGTAGCAACGAAAATAATTTTATGGTTGGGGGTCACCACAACATGAGGAACTGTATTAAAGGGTTACGGCATTAGGAAGGTTGAGAACCACTGTTGTAGATGGGAAAAACTTGTGTGATCCTCTTAGTCATTATATTTCATTGATCAAGGGCTTTTGAAGGAATTAATCCCTCCGTCCCCTTCATCTTTTTTTTCTTTGTTAATCCTCACCTGAGGATATTTTTCCATTGATTTTTAGAGAGTGGAAGGGAGGGGGAGACAGAAACACCAACGTGAGAGCAAACACATCTATTGGTTGTCTCCCACACACACACCCACCCTACCAGGGCTGGAATCAAGCCTACAACCAAGGTATGTGTCCTTGACCAGAATTGAACTACTCTGCAGTCTGAAGGTCAATGCTCTATCCACTGAGCCAAACCAGCTAGGGCCCCCTTCATCCTAGATTACCATTTTTCCCAAAACGATTTCTCCATTTGAAAAATTGTATTCTTGCTCTGGCCAGTATGGTTCAGTAGTTAGAGCATTGACCTACGCACCAGAGGGTCACAGGATCAATTTCCAGTCAAGGCATGTACTTGGGTTGCAAGTTCCATTTGATTCCTGCCCTCAGTTAGGGCGCATGCAGGAGGTAACCAATTGATGTTTCTCTTTTGCCTCTCCCCTCCCACACCCCCTCCCTTCCATTCTCTCTAAAAATCGATGGAAAAAATATCCTCACTCCTTGGGTGAGGTTTTTTTGTTTTTATCTGTATTCTTTTAACTTATATTAACCACAAGAAAATAAGATAAGAATGGGCTATATATATGATAGATAGATATAGCGATTGAGAGTGGCTATCAGAAAGGATGAATTTTTTTTTTAAATATATTTTATTGATTTTTTACAGAGAGGAAGGGAGAGAGATAGAGAGTTAGAAACATCGATGAGAGAGAAACATCGATCAGCCGCCTCCTGCACATCCCCCACTGGGGATGTGCCCGCAACCCAGGTACATGCCCTTGACCGGAATCGAACCTGGGACCTTCCAGTCTGCAGGCCGACGCTCTATCCACTGAGCCAAACCGGTTTCAGCAGAAAGGATGAATTTTAAGGAAAAACCAAGACCCAACCTCACATAGTCTTCAGTATTTCTTGGAGCATTTTAGGCCCAACCAAATTTAACCAGTCCTTTAAATCCCCTTCTAGTTCATAATAATTTGAAAATAAATATTTGGCATTTTTCATGCTGCTGTTTCTCTACCCAACCATTGGAATACACCTTTAGGGGTGAGGCTGTTTAAAGAGGAAACAATAGGGGAAACTCTCTGACCTCAGTTTATACCCTCATCTGGTTCTTCATTTGTCCCCGCTGAGGAACAGAACTTGTCTTTTGTCTGTAACACAAATACATCTTCACCTCCCTCCCTTTTCATTCCCTCCCCCTCCCACCCTCTCTTCTCACTCCCTTCTGTTATGGGTCCAATCAATGATGTCATTATGTGTGCCATTCAACTGCTGTTAAACCACTTGGCTATAGGAATTTTGAAGAGCAAAGAAGCAGAATGGAATTTTTCTCTCCCCTGCCCAGGGCTCTTGAAAATGTATTCTAATTTTAACTAGGGAAGCAGGAGTCAGGTTTTTCTTTGCTCAACAACTTTTACTCTGCCACTGTGCCTTAACTTTCAAGCACACACTTTTTACCTTGCTGGGTATGAAGAAAAATTGGACATGAAATATTAGGAATAGAAACTGAACACTTTAAGAGGAAAAGCTTCAAAAATTGGGAGAAGCAAGTTGAAGTTTTTGATGCTATATTAACATTTATGGCTGGTGGTTTGCCCTGTTTACTATAAATTGGATCTTTTTTAAAAATATGTTTTTATTGACTTGAGAGAGAGAGAGGGAGGAAGAGAAAGAAACATCGACGTGAGAAACATCAATTGGCTGCCTCCCATTCACACCCCTACCAGGGTCCAATCCCACAACCCGGGAATCAACCAGCAAGGAATCAACCAGCAACCTTTAGGTGCATTGGACAACGCTCAACTAACTGAGCTACACCAGCCAGGGCTACAAATTGGATTTTTGAGAAGTTTGTTATAGAGGGCTTATTCTTCCCTAAGGTACATAGTTGAGACCACTAGGATCTTGTATCTTTTTGATTTTTCCCTCTCTGATTTTGTTCATTTAGTTTGAACCCAAAGTACTAATAGATAAAAAAGTCAGTTAAAAAACTCACTTTTTTTTCTATCTCCCCTGCTCAATACCCACCCCCACTAATGTCTTTGCATTCCTTCTAACATGTCAGAACTGCTAATTTTGATAAAAAACAAGTTTTATGCCTTTCTCTGGTCCTCCTGTAGTCTTTGCTCCAAGAGTAAACATAGCCTGGGAAAGGAGGGGAATGCTGGGTTTTGTTGAGTCTGTTTTACTTTTAAATATCCTTCAGTTGTTTTTGGCCAACTAAGTTCTTGGGTTGGGATTATTCTTCACGTGTCGGGTTGTTGTTTTTTTGTGCTGTTTTTTTTTAAAGTACTCTTCAGTATATAAGATGAATAATTTTAAAAATCCACCTGTCAATCATATTATATATGATTGGTTGTTGAGTTTTATGTCTAATTTGGGGGTGATCAGTAGCTGGCCTGGCTTTTCTAAGCAGAACAATATCTGTCTGATCACTCGTAGATATTCTTGGCTACAGTGAAATGTGAACTATCTGAATCCACGTCTGTCCATCCTTCGAAATCTGCATGGGAGAAAAAATTTGGGCTTTTTTTTCCTTTTCTTTTTTTTAAAATCTGTGTGTGTATGTGTTGTTATTTTTGCTGGGAGGGGGGAATTTTGGTGTTCAAAGGGCTCCTCATGATGTGAGAGCTGTACCAGTACAGGAATGTTTAAGATTTATTTCAATACTTGATGAATACTGTTCTTTGGGCTGACACTGATTGGGAGAGGTAATATTTTATTTTTAGGGGTCAGTTCAATTCAGGTTTAATAATTACATGATAATTCATTTTTCTTAATATACTCACCAAAATAGCAAAGTTGCTTTTCATGCTTGATAGCCAAAGTTGGTCAGAAAAAATTCAGTATTTTGGAGATGGAGATGGGGATGAGACAGGGTATCAGACTGGGAGATTTTATAGGGAGATATTTGGTGGTGGGTGATGTTTGCAAACTAGCAAAGAGCCTCTTTTAAATAAAATCTGAGATCTTATTAAGATCTAGAAAATATTAACTTTTTTCCTCCCCTCCTGTACCTTTGCTGCTTTTTCCCCACATTTTCAAAAATTAATATTTTAACCAAATCTACCTTCTCATCCCTACAGCAGATTCTTAGGACAAAAATAGAAATGTACTTTCAGATTGTTCCACATTTGGAGTTCATATCAAATATTGAATCTTTTTAAGTCCCTAGCAGTGAATGTGTGTTATTGAGATTGTTTGAAATGCTTAGTGTCTGGATTTTAGGAAGTATTTATTGAGGGAGGAGTTTATTAAGTTATAGAGTAGAGGGATGCAGTTATATATAGAATTTTCACTATTATGCTCATGCTTAGATATGAAATGGTTGAGGAGGAAAGAAAACTGGAAATGAACAGAACTATATATAAGATGAGAGGCCTTATATGATGGCCCTCTTTAGCACTCTAAATGACAAGCAAAACACACGGTCCTTAACATTTATCTGTTCTCCACTTTATTGACATTCTCTCTTTTAACTCCGTATCAGTTCTGTAGGAAAAAATACCTTTGTGTGCATCAACATAATTGCCTATCTTTTTTCTCCACATACCTGAGCTGTTCCCTGACTTGTTTTGGCATGTTCTTCCTTTATTGAACTCCTCTGGTTTAAAAGTGTCTTTCTGTTTCTCTATTTGAATTCTAAGAAGGCAGCAAGACAGGTGTGTGTTAGGGTCACCAAAGGAAGAACGCACGAGTCCGAAAGGGGTAAAGAATTATGAATTTATTAGGTCATCTGGAAAACCAAATGGGCTGAGCTTCGGCGACCCTAACAGTGCGTGCAGTGGTTCTCAACCTTCCTAATGCCACAATCCTTTAATACAGTTCCTCATGTTGTGGTGACCCCCAACCATAAAATTATTTTCGTTGCTACTTCATAACTGTAATTTTGCTACTGTTATGAATCGTAATGTAAATATCTGATATGCAGGATGTATTTTCATGGTTCGCGACCCACAGGTTGAGAACCGCTGCACTAAACGAAACTTCAATTTCTAGACTTGATATAAACAGTGAAGTTGCTAAAACTCTTAAAAAGGCCCAACTTCTCATTACTGATGAATGCACCATGGCATCCAGTCATGCAATAAACGCCATAGACAGATTACTAAGAGAAATTTGAATGTTGTATTTGGTGGGAAAGTTCTCCTTCTTGGAGGGGATTTTCGACAATGTCTCAGTATTGTACTGCATGCTATGCGATCGGACATAGTACAAACGAGTTTAAAGTACTGCAATGTTTGGGGATGTTTCAGAAAGTTGTCTCTTACAACAAATATGAGATCAGAGGATTCTGCTTATAGTGAATGGTTAGTAAAACTTGGAGATGGCAAACTTGATAGCAGTTTTCATTTAGGAATGGATGTTATTGAAATCCCCTGTGAAATGATTTGTAATGGATCTATTATTGAAGCTACCTTTAGAAATACTATATCTATAGATAATATAAAAATATATCTAAAAGTGCAATTCTTTGTCCAAAAAATGAGCATGTTCAAAAAGTAAATGAAGAAATTTTAGATATACTCGATGGAGATTTTCACACATATTTGAGTGATGATTCCATTGATTCTACAAATGATGCTGAAAAGGAAAATTTTCGCATTGAATTTCTTAATAGTATTACTCCTTTGGGAATGCCATGCCATAAATTAAAATTGAAAGTGGGTGCAATCATCATGCTATTGAGAAATCTCAATAGTAAATGGGGTCTTTGTAATGGTACCAGATTTATTATCAAAAGATTACGACCTAACATTATCAAAACTGAAGTATTAACAGGATCTGCAGAGGAAGAGGTTGTTCTGATTCCAAGAATTGATTTGTCCCCATCTGACACGGGCTCCCATTTAAATTGATTCGATGACAGCTTCCTGTGATGCCAGCATTTGCGATGACTATTAATAAATCACAAGGACAAACTCTAGACAGAGTAGGCATATTCCTACCTGAACCCGTTTTAGCACATGGTCAGTTATACGTTGCTTTCTCTCGAGTTCGAAGAGCATGTGACATTAAAGTTAAAGTTCTAAATACTTCATCACAAGGGAAATTAGTCAAGCACTCTGAAAAGTTTTCACTCTTTTTTAAAAAAAATATATACTTTATTGATTTTTTACAGAGAGGAAGGGAGAGGGGTAGAGAATTAGAAACATCAATGAGAGAGAAACATCGATCAGCTGCCTCCTGCACACTCCCTACTGGGTATGTGCCCGCAACTAAGGTACATGCCCTTGACTGGAATCAAACCTGGGACCCTTGAGTCCACAGGCCGACGTTCTATCCATTGAGCCAAACCAGTTAGGGCAAAGGTTTTCACTCTTAATGTGGTGTACAGGGAGATAACAGAGTAAGTTTAATCACTTTATCAGTCATTGTTTGCATCACTATTGTTTTTATATCATGTTTTTGTTATTTTCATATCGTTTTTATATCATGCCTCTGTTGTTATATCCTTTTGTTACTGTTTCTTTATTAATAAATTTATATATTATTTTCATATACATTTTACTAATTTCCTTTCATCTCTCACACTTCTATTATAAAGGGCAAATAGCAATATTAAAATATTTCCGCTAATTAATTCCCTTTTAATGTGCACGAATTTCGTGCACCGGGCTACTAGTCTAGATATAATCAAATAGGCCTTCTAAAAGAGAGTGAATGGAGACCAGACTGCCATTGGTTAGCCACAATGGGATTCGAATACTAGAAGACATAAGTGCCCTCCTGTGCTTGGAAATGACTCATTGTCCCAGCTTCCTCTGATATCTCAACACATTTTAGTGACAAGCTCATCAAAAACAAGGCAGTGGTTAGAGCTCGGCCCACAGACTGAAGGGTCTCAGGTTTGATTCTAGTCAAAGGCAGGTATCTCAGTTGCAGGCTCAATCCCTGGCCTCTGGTTGGGGTTGGTGCAGGAGACAACCAATCAGTGTGTGTGTGTGTGTGTGTGTGTGTGTGTGTGTGCGCGCGCGCGCGCATCTCTTTCCCCGCCCCTCCCTTCCACTCTCTCTCTCAAAAAAAAAAAAAAGTCAATGGAAAAAATATCCTTGGGTGCGGATTAACAAAACACAAGGTAGGTCTAATTTCTCTCTCACTCTGAAGTGGTTTATTCCCAACCAATGGGTGAGTTAAAATATGTAATTACTAGAGGCCCAATGCAGGAAATTTGTGCAAGAGTAGGCCTTTGCAGTGAGGCAGCTGCCTAGATTCCTCCCTCACAGCTGTGGCGGCTGCAGCCCTGGCTTAGTCCCAGAAGGATGTCCAGTCTAATTAGCATATTACCCTTTCATTACTATAGAAGATATGAAAGGCTCATAAAAGTAATCACTGCAGCCACCCAAGAATTTTCTAGCTCCCAGCCTCAACATTAAGAAGTGGTCAGTGGAGGGATAGTTTGTTTTCAACCTTTATATTCTGACACTGTGTAACTTAACACAACATTAACAGGGAAGAAACTGGCAGAAATCACAAATCTGAGGAAAGCAGCCTTCAGAGTTTATAAGCCTTAAGATAAATCATTAGCACAGTTACCTATCTGAAGAGCTATAAGTAGGGAAAACCCAGTTAATATTCTAGTAGAGAAGTAAGGAAAATGTATTAAGATTAATAGGGATACAAGAAGTTTATATTTTCTAATACTATTAATGAATAAGAAGCAGCCCAGCTGGTACGGCTCAGTGAGCGTCTTCCCATACAGGGAGGTCACCGGTTCAATTCCCGGTCAGGGCACATGTCCAAGTTTCTGCCCAATCCAGGTGGGGGGTGTGCAGGGGTGTGCAGGAGGCAGCTGATCGATGTTTCTCTCTCATCTCTCTAATGGATGCAGCAACATATGCTTTTCTACTTAGTGCCTGGACTTTTTTTTATTGATTTCAGAGAGGAAGGGAGAGGGAGAGAGAGAAAGAAACATCAATGAGAAGAATCAATGATCAACTGCCTCCTGCACACCCCCCACTGGGGATCAAGCCCGCAACCAGGGCATGTCCCCTTGACCGGAATCGAACCTGGGACCCTTCAGTCCACAGGCCGACACTCTATCCACTGAGCCAAACCAGCTAGGGCTGGGCTTTTTTTTTAAAGATACTTAACCCAGCTGGATTTCCTGTAACCTGCTAGACCTAAAGTATCAAGTTTTACTTTCCCAAATGTGCTAATAACAAAACAATCAACTCAAATCAGCTACTTTAGTTAACACTATAACTCTAGGCCCAGACTTAAGTTTTTACCAAAACTGATGTCCTATGACTGATATACAAGGTAGGGCAAAAGTAGGTCTACAGTTGTTCGCATGGAAAATGATTAATAAATAATAATACAAGAATAAACTCTGTGTTTCGAATACAATTGTAAACCTACTTCTGTCCCACCCTATACTAGGTGTACTGGTTAATAATGCGGATTTTTTTCAATAGATGGAGTTACACATATGTTGATATATATGCAATTTGATATGTATGCTATTTTGTTGTATTGATAAGCTTCAAAACTTCATGTCAAATTTTCTGAAGGTGTTAACATAATAGATATTTTCACACTTACAAATGTCGAATCTCGTGCCAAAAAAAAGAGCATTTGCGAGAAGTTTTAATTCATTACTTTATTTTGAAGAAAAGTGCTACTGAATACTCCGGGAAGCTTATGGTGAACATGTTCCATCTCAAGATACTTGTGAACACAAGTTTAAACGCTTTAAAAGTGATGATTTCGATGTGAAAGACAAAGAACATCCAGGTCAACCAAAAAAGTTTGAAGACCAACAATTACAAGCATAATTGGATGAAGATGCGTGTCAAACTCAAAAAAAACTTGCAGAAAGATTAAACACTGCTCAGCAAACAATTTCCGATCGTTTACAAGCAATGGGAAAGATTTTAAAGGAAGGAAAATGGGTGCCACATCAACTGAACGAAAGACAAATGGAAAACCGAAAAGTCATCAGTAAAATGTTGCTCCAATGGCACGAAAGAAAGTCTTTTTTGCATTGAATTGTGACTGGCAATGAAAAGTGGATTTATTTTGAGAATCCCAAACGCACAAAATCATGGGTTGATCCAGGTTAACCATCAACACTAACTGCAAGGCCAAATCGCTTCAGAAAGAAGACAATGCTCTGTGTTTGGTAGGATCAGGAAGGTGTGGTGTATTATGAGCTTCTAAAACCAGGTGAAACCGTTAATACTGATCGCTACCGACAACAAATAATCAATTTGAACAACGCTTTAATCGTAAAACGACCAGAATGGGCCAGAAGACACGGCAAAGTAATTTTGTTTCATGATGACGCACCATCACACACTTCAAAACCAGTTAAAGACACATTAAAAGATCTTGCCTGCCGAAGCCGGTTTGGCTCAGTGGATAGAGCGTCGGCCTGCGGGCTGAAGGGTCCCAGGTTCGATTCCGGTCAAGGGCATGTACCTGGGTTGCGGGCACATCCCCGGTGGGAGATGTGCAGGAGGCAGCTGATCGGTGTTTCTCTCTCATCGATGTTTCTGACTCTCTCTCTCTCTCTCCCTTCCTCTCTGTAAAAAATCAGTAAAATATATTAAAAAAAAAAAAAAAAAGATCTTGCCTGCAAGTATTAACCCACCCACTGTATTCACCAGACCTTGCTCCTTCAGATTACCACTTGTTCGGATCGATGACACATGCACTTTCTGAGCAGCACTTCAAAACATATGAAGAAGTAGAAAATTGGGTCTCTGAATGGTTTGCCTCTAAACAAGAAAAGTTCTATTGGGACGGTATCCACAAGTTACCTGAAAGATGGGGGAAATGTGTAGCTAGCGATGGACGTTACATTGAATAAAGCACTTTTGATGTTTCTTTCGAAATTATCGTGTTTTCTTTTATTACAAAATCTGCCATTACTAACCGGTACACCTAGTATATCAACTGATCTGGCTTCCCATCTATTCCTTCTATCCATCTCTCATTCCTTTCAGAGATGAGTTTTTTTCCTTTTTCTTTTTAATATATTTTATTGATTTTTTACAGAGAGGAAGGGAGAGAGATAGAGAGTTAGAAACATCGATGAGAGAGAAACATTGATCAGCTGCCTCCTGCACATCTCCCACTGGGGATGTGCCCGCAACCAAGGTACATGCCCTTGACCGGAATCGAACCTGGGACCTTTCAGTCCGCAGGCCGATGCTCTATCCACTGAGCCAAACCGGTTTTGGCAGAGATGAGTTTCTTATGTGCCAGGCAAGTCCTGTCCTTCACCAATAGAACTAACCCAAACACTATTTCTCTTGGGAGGCATGACAAAGTGACAGAAAACAACAAAACAACCAGTAGAGCACAAGACTAAAAACCTAGCTGGTGATCAATCAGAACCAATCAGGCAGAGGTTATTTATCTGGGTTCTGTTTTGTTTGAGGGGTGGGAGGTTTCTAAGCCATAGTCACCATGAGACTTATATGAGAAAAGGCATGCCATTCTAGCCTCAAATAGCCCAAAGAGTTGGAGGGACAATTTACAACCTCTTGTGTAAAAAATGTCTATAAATGCCAGTGCCATTCTTTGCCCTGTCACTTCCCATTATCCTAAACCAACAGGATTCTATTCACTGAGACTTAAGCTAGAAACATGAATGGACAGGCCTTTCTTGGGCAGGCAAAAGAGGTTTTGTGCATAGTATACTAATGGAATATATGAACAGTTACACAAAAGTCAGCCTAGGAAGAATAGCTGAGATTCAGTGCCCTCAAATTTATAATATGGTCAAGCTATAAATCTAAAATATGAAGAGATGATCAGATTATGACAGTTAAAAAAGAAATCAGCCATAAAGACTATTAATCCATGGTTTACTTCCTCTCACACACTTTCCCTCTTTATCATATATAATAAATATATACTTATTATATATGCAGCAAAATCTACTGAAGAGAAATAAGCAAGCAATTGGAGCCTTAACCTGGATCAAGTAAACACAAACCCTGGGCAATGGAGATGACAGGAGGTGGGTTTCTCATTGTACTTTTTAGGATATTAGGATGAAGAAGAGGCATCTCCACACCATCTCCTAACTTACCAGTATTGGCATCATCTCTACATGAATGAGATCTGTGCCTAAAGAACCGTAAAACTTAAAGCAGGTGTCTAAATTATGTAGGAGGATGTTATACTAGAATCCAGGACCCCAAAATAAGGTGGACAGAATGCTGATCTGGCTGTTCCATAAAAATAAACTTAATCGCCCTAGCCGGCTTGGCTCAGTGGATAGAGGGTCAGCCTGCGGACTGAAGGGTCCCAGGTTCGATTCCGGTGAAGGGCACATGCCTGGGTTGTGGGCTTGTTCCCCAGTTGGGGGTGTGCGGGAGGCAGCCAATCGATGATTCTCTCTCATCACTGATGTTTCTATCTCTCTCTCCTTCTCCCTTCCTTTCTGAGGCCAATAAAGAAATATGTTTAAAAAAAAAAAACTTAATCATGTCACTACCTTGGCCAACCAACCAAATACTAGGTAGAAAATCAGCTCTGGTGATAAAGAATAGTTAGACATAAACTGAAACAGGCAATTGTCACTGAGAATATATCCAGTTTGCAATTTCAGGCTTTGGATATAGGACACTAGGTTCTAGGAAACAAGTTACTTGAAAAAAAGAACACTTTCTTTTATCTTACTCCTTTTCCTCCAATTTCTCTCTTTCTATAAATTCAGTCTAAAATTGTTTATATTCTAGCCTGGCTGGCATGGCTCAGTGGTTAAGTGTCAACTTATGAACTAGGAGGTCAGGGTTTGATTCCTGGTCAGGGGACCTGCCCAGGTTGTGGGCTCCATCCCCACTGTGGGGCACGTGCAGGAGGCAGCTAATCAATGATCCTCTCTCATCACTGATATTTCTCTCTCTCTGAAATCAATAAAAATATATTTAAAAAATAATTAAAAAGAAAACTGTTTATATTCTACAAGTACTGAAAAATTCTGGGCTACAAAAACAGGAATTCAATTTATGTGGTCTGATAAAGGAGTTCTATGCTACTTCCAAGTATAAAAGCTGTGGGGGAGATATAAATTAGACTTGAGTAGTTTAATACACATGTGGCTATTCAATTAAAAATTCAGTTCTTCAGTTACACTAGCTACATTTCAAGTGGTCAATAACCACATGTTGCTAATCATTACTATATTAGATAACAGATTATTAAAGAGAACAATATTCTATAGACTATTTCTATCACCACAGAAAGTTCTATTGGACAGTAGCAGTCTAGACAGCAAAATATCAACATTTTCTAGGACATTTTAGTAGTTTATGGGGAAAATTAGAGCAAACTGTTAAAATGAGGATGATTATGAAAACCAGGATTTATGATCAATGTATATGGAACTTATACTCAAAGAAGACATCTCAAAAAGTCACAAACCTCCAAGCAAAGTGGTATCTGGAGGAAATCATATACTTTAGAACAGTGCTATTCAAAATGTGGTCTGCCTCCTGGTGCTGGTTCCCAAACTGTTTGTTACCACTCTGCAGTTAAATCCAGAAATTGGGAGTGTTTAGAAACTTCCAGAGTAATTTAACATTGCTGTGACATTTTAATTTTATTGTATTTTACAAAAGTACCACTCTGCAATAAACTAGAAATTTAAAAAAGCTAGTCTTTGCCCGGGCTGGTAGCTCATTGGTTGGAATACCACCCCACACACAGAAGGGTTGAGGGTTTGATTCCTGGTCAAGGAAAAAAAAAAATAGCTAGTCTTTGCCACAGAACTTGAGAGAAACACTACTCTAGAACATATGTGTGACAATGAATGTGATTAGAGAACAGAGCTCATATAGTCAGAGCTCTGCCAATTACCACTATCCTATATAATAAAAGGGTAATATGCAAATTGACCCTAACTGCAGAAAGACTGGGAATGACTGGTCATTATGACACACACTGACCACACGGGGGCCGATGCTCAATGCAGGAGCTGCCCCCTGGTGGTCAGTGCGCTCCCACAGGGGGAGCTCTGCTCAGCCACAAGCCAGGCTGATGGCTGCCAGCACAGCGGTGGTGGCGGGAGCCTCTCCCGCCTCCTCAGCAGCGCTAAGGATGTCCGACTGCAGCTTAGGCCTGCTCCCCGCTGGCAAGTGGACATTCCCCGAGGGCTCCTGGGC
This sequence comes from Myotis lucifugus, assembly GCF_000147115.1. Lineage (NCBI taxonomy): Eukaryota > Metazoa > Chordata > Mammalia > Chiroptera > Vespertilionidae > Myotis > Myotis lucifugus. Next base: position 3,671,890 of record NW_005871167.1, on the reverse strand, counting down.
TGCCAGAGTGATGTCTGACTGCCAGCTTAGGCCCGATCCCCTGGGGAGCGGGCCTAAGCCAGCAGGTGGACAACCCCCGAGGGGTCCCAGATTGTGAGAGGGCACAGGCCGGGCTGAGGGACCCCCCCCCCAAGTGCACAAATTTTTGTGCACTGGGCCTCTAGTCTGATTATAATCCTTCAGAGATTTAAAATGAAAACTGAAATCTTATCAGTGATCAAAAAACACAGAAGTTAACTGATTCAATTAGTCATAAAGCCAGTTGGCCAACAGAACTGAACTAAGAAGGAAGAAAACAAACAAACAAAACAAACAAAAAAAGGGAAGAAAACTAATATTTATTGAGGTTGTCAAAGTGTCACTATGTTAGGTAATTTCAAATATACAATTATTTACTCTTCACAGAGTTAGGTATTACTCCCATTTTTTTTTAAATTTTTTATTTTGGTTAATCCTAACCTGAGGATATTTTTTTTTTGAGGATATTTTTTTCCATTGACTTTTAGAGAGTGGAAAGGAGGGAGGAAGGGGAAGAGATGGGGGTGGGTGAAAGAGGAAGGAGGTAGGGGTGGAGGGAGGGGGAGAGAGAGGAGAGGAGAGGAGAGGAGAGGAGAAGAGAAGAGAAGAGACATCGATGTGGGAGAGATACATCGATTGGTTGCCTGGTTGCCTCCTGCATGTGCCCCAACCAGGCAGGGGATTGAACCTGCAACCCAGGTACATGCCCTTGACTGGGAATCGAACCTGTAACCCTTCAGTGAATGGGCTGGCGCTCTAACCATTGAAATACTGGCCAGGGCATTACTCCCATTTTTATAGATGAGGATCAAATAAGTTTAATATTTTGCTCAAAGTCACAAAATCAACTAAGGTATCTCCTTCATGTTCTACTCATGGACTGGCAAAATCAGGTCAAATATGGAGAAAGATTATAGGGAAAAGAAAAGAAAAGCTGATGTCCCTGAATTGAAACACTATCAAAATAACTCAGGTGGCCTGGCCAGTGTGGCTCAGTGATTGAGTGTTGACCTATGAACCAGGTGGTCACAGTTCAATTCCGGGTCAGGGCACGTGCCTGGGTTGCAGGCTTGATCCCCAAAAGGGGGCACGCAGGAGGCAGAGCCAATCAAGAATTCTCTCTCATGATTGATGTTTCTATCTCTCTCTCCCTCTCCCTTCCTCTCGGAAATCAATAAAAAAAAAAAAAATACACACACACACACACACACACACACACACACACACACACACACAAAACAACTCAGGCAGACAGTATATGTGAGGGACAAATTCCTCTCAGGAATGTGTCTATGTGAGCTGAGTAGTAGGAGGTATAATGTTCAATTTAATTCATTTTGATGGAACATACAAACACACATAATTCCTTAGAAGAGTGAAGTTATTGCTGAGATTCTCGGACACCTAACCCTCATATACAAAAGGAGATAGATGAGATCCAGGGCCACACATCCAAAGCATCCTTTCCCTTGGCCATCTAGCAAAACACAAATGACTTTGGGTTTATAATAATTCTTCCCAATTAAGCTGCACGTGGTTTAAAAATCACATACTCTGCCTTCCTCTCGACTCCTAAATTGTAAAAATTTCACACAAACCATCAAATACTCCTATTGAACACCTATGGTCTCAGCATCAAACTGAGCACACAGAGCTGATGTTGTATTTCTGGTAAACACAAAAGGAAGGGAAGATGAAACATAGCTGTAAGCAAGATTATGAGTCGTTCTCCCCCACTCCTCCCACTGCAGGTACAAGTGTTTACTTCTTAGTGTTCAGTTTTTTTCCTGAGCAAAAATATAACCAGTAACCAGTCAGGTCAACTTTTTCCTATGGATTTCCAAAGAGCTCAATATTTCCATACTCAAATGGGAAATAATAATTTTTTTAAATGTTTTTTTCCGACAACCAAGAGAAATACAGAGCATGCTCAAACAGCCTAAGTAGAAGTTATGAAAACAATCTGTGGGGGTGGGGGTAACCAATTAGCTTTGTGAAACAATTTCTGTAACACAATCAGTAGTCAGTGAGAGGAGATGAAAGCCAAAGGACTGCGTGAAACAAAGTGTTATATTCTTAGCCTGGTAGTCCCTAAGCTGTTCTAACATTGCAAAAACAGTACTTTACCTTTCTGGAGATTGAAGAAACATTCAAACCAAATCTTTGAGCTCTTTCCTTTAGCTTGTCCAGGTTAACCTACAAAAACAATGGGGGAAAACAAACACCAACAAAAAACCAACCTATATTTTAAAAAACCAAAACAGAAAATACAGAAGGCAGAAACTATGGTCCAATGATAAGAGTTAAATAAGCCTACAACATCAAAGATAACCTATGTGCCAAATTAGGACAGAAAGCAGCACCCGTCCATGCCACTAATTATTAAAAGGCTTCTTTTGGAATGCAGTGACAGAGTCTGCCCTACCGCCTTCATTCATCAAAGGTGGCAAGAACCTCATGAGGGTTTAAGATCAAAGTAGGACAAACACTGCTTGAAAAAGCAAACAAATGTCTAAATCATCACCTCCTAACAAGTCCTTCATTCAGTCCAAAATCATTAATTCCTATAGTCTCTGCAAACAGTTCTTAACTCTATCTCTTAGCAAAAAGATATCATCACTGCACTTGTACTTTCTTCAGAAGACAAATCTACCACCAGTACCCTACTCAATTTTCTTGGAAACCTTGCTATATCAAGATTATCATAGGAATATTTAGGACATTTTCTTTCTTTTTAGGTAGAGGAAGGATATTTTGAATGATTAATGCATGTAATTGCTGAGGCCACTATGTACAGGTAAGAGAGGTGGATATTTCTTTCTTTATCTCTTCCCCCCTGGACAGAGTCTTGATGATTTCCTCCCTCTTGGCCTGGAGCCATTCTTCATGGAGCTTGCGTGCTTCCTTGGTCTTAGACCTTGGGCCTCAGCCTGGTCAGCCAGAAGTTTGCTGAGTCTCGTCTGCCTTCCTTCAGCTCATGAATGTGTTCCATAAGAATCCGCTTGTTTCTGAACATGTTACCTCTCACTTTCAGGCACAGGCTGTGATACATGTGGTGGACAATCTTCTTAGATTCACAGTATCTTCTAAGCATCTGGAAAAGAATTCTCATCCTCCTCATCCAGGCTACCTTCTCATCCATTCAAGCATTGGCAGTACCCTCTGGTTTACCTCACCCATATGCCTGCCCTTCTTGCAGGCCAAGGTGTTTTTCAGGGATCAAGCTTGGGGAATGGACAATCACAGGCTTCCAGTTGATCAGTCCATCTTTGATCAACTTCCAGATCTGCTGATGGGAGTTGGCATTGGCGATTTCACTGGTCTCACTGGGGTCCAACCCAACCTTCTTTTTGCCACAGAAAAGGACACTGCAGCCAAGCCTCTTCTGAAGCCTGAGCAATACTCATGTATGTGGCCACAGCGGTATAAGTATTTGGAAAATTTTCATTACTACTACCACTAAAAATAATGAACTGTAACCACAAAAGCAGAATTCCATAAAGCTGAACATATTTCTTTTTTTATAGTAAACACTTTTAAAATTTTATTTATTTTTATTATTATATTTTAAATCCACACCCGAGGATATGTTTTTATTGATTTTAGAGAGAGGAAAAGGGAGACAGAGAGAAAGAAACATCAATGTGAGAAAGAAACATCAACTGGTTGCCTCCCGTACATGCCCAGGGATTGAACCGGCAACCTGGATATGTGCCCTGACCGAGAATCAAACTTGGACCTTTCCGTGTACAGGACGACACTCCAACCAACTGAGCTAAGGACAAACTGAACATATTTCACCACATCACTTATTTCCATTTTCTAATCATGCCTACTAGTCACAATGGCCCAGAAGTGTCTTATTCTACTAGTCTTTTACAAGGAGTGTGGAAAAATACCAGTATCTATAAATAGAACTCATTAAGTTGCTTTCACAGATTTTCTTGTGGTAATTAAGAATTAGACATTATCAAAGCCACTGGACAAGGCCTAAAACTGCAGTACCATAAAACAAAGAGTTACATGGGCTAACAAAATCTATTCATTTGTTCAAGAGGAGTGGTAGGAAGGGGGATGTCTATAGTATTTTTGAAGACGTGGAAATTTCCCTGACCTCTCGGTACCTCTAACAATTCTCTTTATTCAGGACATCAAACATTACTGAAAACAGTTACCAAGCTCATATGACCTCAGTTTCCTTTGACCTGGGGAGGAGAAGTCTCTCTAACTTTTATACTAACTGGATAGAGTTAAGTTTTAGCTCTCAAGGTATAAAATAAGGTTTCTTACCATAGGCTTGGTGTCAGATGACAGGCCTAAAAAAAGAGAGTTTTAGTTAATATTTTAAAAAGTCATAAAGGAAGCTCATAGTCTTCAAATCAAGTCAGACAGCATAGAAATAATATATATGACAAATCTCCTTTATTAGAAGTAAAAGGCAGATTGCATCTAGAGATCATATATGCATTACACTAGAGATCATATCTGTATAGCCACTCTGGAAACAGTTTGGCAGTTCCTCAGAAAGTTAAAGCATAGTTTACCATATGACTCAGCAATTCCATGCCTAGGTATATACACAAAAGACATGAAAACATATATCTATACAAAAACTTGTATATGAATGTTCACAGCAACATTATCCATAGTAGCCAAAGTGTGAAAACAACCCAAATGTTCATCAACTGATGAATGGTTAGATAAAATATGGTATATCCACACAATGGAATATTACCCAACAATAAAAAGAAATGAAGTTCTGATAAATGCTACAACATCTGAATACATTATGCTAAATGAAAGAATTCAGTCACAAATAACCACAAATTAAATGATTCCACTTATATGAAGGAAAATTTATATATACATAAGAAAAAATCAGTGGTTGCTTAGGGGGACAGGATGGGAAACAACTGATGAGTACAGGGTTTTGTTTTTGGGTGATAGATATGTCCTAAAATTAGACTGTGATGATAGCTGCACAACCCTGTGAATATAAAGAAACCAATGAATTATATATATTTTAAATGGATGAACTGTATGGTATATGAATTATATCTCAATAAAGCTGTTAAAAAATGAGAAAGAAATTCATATCTGGAAAAAAGAGCAGAGCTATTATCATGAGTTAAAATTATGGCCTCTTTTTTAAAAATATACTTTCTTATTGATTTCAGAGAGGAAGGGAGAGGGAGAGGTAGAAACATCAATGATGAGAGAGGATCATTCATCGGCTGCTTCCTGCATGCCACACTGGGGATGGAGCCCACAATGTGGACATGTGCCCTGACCAGGAATGGAACCATGACCTCCCAGTTCATAGGTTGACACTCAACCACTGAACCACACCAGCTGGGCAAAATTATGGCCTCTTTAAGATAATGTTCTGTCTGGAAATTATCACTAAGAAGCAAGTAGTAAACCGGTCTATAGGATCAAACCTAATCTAGTGAATAATTACTGACTTACAACTTTTCAAAATTTTATTTTAAGCAATCTCAATTTTGTTATTGGTTCCGTAATTCTCCAATGTAAGCATTTATGTATGGGTTCAACTTTTACCATAACCCATGTGCTAGGAACTCTTACATGTTTTTATGTTCTCACTCATAACACTAAAACTCCTTTCAAATGTTCTGTTCAAATATTTTAATTGATTTTTTTAGAGAGAGAGAAAGGAAGAGGGTAGAGAGACAGAAACATTGATGAGAGAAAAACATCGATTGGCTGCCTCCTGCACGCCCACAACCCGGGCATGTGCCCTGACCGGAAATCAAACCGGTGACCTCGAACTGGTGACCTCCTGGTTCATGGGTCAACACTTAACCAGTGAGCAACACCAGCCAGGCTGTTCTGTTCTTTAGAGCTACTCTGTAATTCTAGGATGTCAGAGTTATGGTAACACTGTAAATGTTATCTATACATTATTTTTACTGATCAGGTTTACTTTTCAGACTATATTCATCTTAACTTTTGTTCTTTCTTCAAATTGCACCATCTAATGTCTTAAATAATTTTGTTGTACTATCATCAATCCTATTATCTCTCTCTTGACATAACTAAAAGCTAGAAAATAACTTATTTCTAAAACACATACTGATAGTGGCCAGAATTTTTCTGGTCTTTTAGAAAGCACAGCAATATAAGATCTTTAGAGGATATTTTCTTAACACACTTGAAACTACAAACAAGTCACTAGGAAGACCGGATTGGATTAGGAGATTACATTTAAATTTTACAGGGATTATGTCCTTTTAAAAAATAATAACCTGCCCTAGCTGGTTTGGTTCAATGGATAGAGCGTCGGCCTGCAGACTGAAGGGTCTCGGGTTTGATTCTGGTCAAGGGCACATGCCTGGGGTTGTGGGCTTGATCTCCAGTGTGGGGCGTGCAGGAGTCTATCTCTCTTTTCCTCTCCCTTCCTCTCTGAAATCAATAAAAAAAAAAAAAAAATATATATATATATATATATATATATATATATATATTAAAAAAACCAATAACCTTTATTTCCTAATTTATTACAAAATGCATATTCATTGTAGAAATTTTTTTCATTGTAGAAATTTTAAAAACAGACAAGATTTAGTCACTCAAAATTCTACCAGAGATAATGAGTATTAACAATTTAGTATATTTCCTTTATTTCCTAGCCATACATGCACTAGGAAATGACAATCTACTGCAAATTTTATAACTTTCTTTTTTCACTTAATATCGTCCTGATAAATATTCTTCAATATAATTTTTAACATCTGCATGGCCTTCCACTATACCATGGTACAAATTTATTTAACCAATTCCCTACTGTATATCACACTGCTTCCAGTTACTGTTCACTACAAATAATGCATGATAATAAACTTTGTGGCTAAATCTTTAAGTTAAGTATATCCAAGATTATTTCCTTGTAAATTCCTAGAAGTAAGATTGTTGAGGTAAAAAAGACTCTTTCCCTTTACCACTACACGAGGCAGAATAACAATGAACAGGTACATAATAATTATATACTGATTTGAGACAACAGAATAAGTAAGTGAGGTACTAGAAACTTCTCTGAAAATGTCCAAGAAAAGAAAAAACAAATGTTGGTACTTCTTCCTATTCTCTTCAATATCTTCTCTAAATTGCCCAGGAAGGCTTACGTATAGTTTTACCTAAAGCAAAGAGGTAAATGTTACAACTTCTTAAAGGCTTCTAAAGCTAATAAGTTTACCTTAACTTGGAGAAATAAAATCTGTGTGCCAGAAAAGTAAAAATATAGAGATAACTTTCTCAGAAGAGTTTCTGTGTGCTTACCTTTTGAGGGAACTGAAGAAATTCCAAATCTGTAGAAAGAAAAACAAGCTAAATTTTAGGGAGCTGTTCACACTCCTGGTCTCCGTGTCAAGTGTACATATGGCACTTCTTGCTTGTGATCTCAAGCTTTGCAATCATTAGCTAATTCTAACAACCCCATGAAAGAAGTTCCGTTTACTCTTTTTCTCACCAAGAGTCCAAATAATAAGCTAAAAGGAAGCCTTATCAGAAGTATTAGTCAGTTCCTGACTTTTACCTATTACAAAAACCCTGCTCAATAATAAAACCTATCTATAGCTACTATATCCAAATCAACAGAGTTCTGAATAGAGCCAAAAAAGTTGCTTTTCAGCAAGGCCTATATCCTCTTTAAAGTCAACAATTATATTTAAAATCATAGCCCCTCACCTTCATACTATCACTATCTCAGGTCCAAAAGGCTGGGGACACTCACCTAGCTGCCCGGGCAGCTTTCTTACTCTCCAAGCTCACAGGTACATTGAATCTTTCAGCTCTCTTCTGCATTCTCTAAGTGATAATGGACAAAAGAAGGGGAAAAGAAAAATTTAATTTCTGGTTTTCTTCTCTTAAGAGAAAAGTTGTTTAGAAGTGTATCTTTAGAATATGAGGAATAATTTCTTAAAATCTAAACTGAGTATACTGACAATCTTAGAGGATATCAGGTTATATCCATCTGAGGGCTTAACTCAATAGCCGTTTCCAGAAAGCAAACACAAAAAGACTATTATTACATTCACATCCTCAAAAACTAAAGAAATAAAACAAAACCCACAATCTGCATGAAGCCAAGAAGAAAAAAAGCTGTGTCTAGTTGACCTTTGAAAAGGGATCAAAGGAACAACTTGGTTCCAACAGTGATGGTACGCTTTCAGTTAGAAATGAGGCAGTATATCCTATGCCACCTTTACTTTAAGGGTATATAAAAGAACACAGATCTGGACTGGAACCTAGTTTCAGAGATTTTAAGACAGAATCCCACAGAAATTTCAATCTCACCAGCTAGTGACTTATAACTTAAGGGTGATATCTTCCCTTGTTACTTTTCATCTCTCCCAAGGTACAATTCTCCCAAGCTCCAATCCTAGCTTGTAAACATCCTAAAGAGAAATACCACTAAGACCACAGGTACAGTGTAATATACAAAAAGACTATGGTTTCAACGGTGACTATGCCAGCCCAAATATTTTCTCAAGTGCAGTTGGTGGAAAAATTTTTAAAGTGATAATACAGATAGAATAAAGGGTAAGAAACAGGAAGATATATGTATAGAGGGCCTGCTCTTCTCCCAGGGAGAATACCTACCTCAGTCTGTGGTATTTCAGATGTAATTTTTACTACTTTCTTTTCCGCTGCCCTGGGAAAAGAGGAAAAGAGTTTTTTAAAATGAGAAAACTGACATTCTAAACCAAAACTTTAGAATTGTATAAGAATTTACCTAAATCATGTCTTCTATCCCATATCTACCACCCCTTCTTAACCCAAAAAACCATAAAACGCATTAGAACTTCAATTCCTTGAACTGTCATCTATTGATAAGAGTTCAAATAACAGACTAAGCTACTTTGCTAAAGTATAAGAAAGTTATCAGGAAAGAAGTCTGGATATATATATTGGGCTGAAGGGAAATACTCAAAGGATACGGGAAACCATTTTATTTACTTTTAGGAACTTTTAAATTTACTTCTGGACTCTAACTAGTCCTCTAACCCTCATTTAAATATCAGCTCTCAATTTTCATCACAGAAACAATTAATGTGTGCTCTACAAGCTCTGGTTTCTTTCTTTTACAAATCCCTTATATTTCCCATGGGGACTGTAGCTTCAGCTGAAACAGTCAAAATGGGACAAATAAAAATGCCAAAAGGAGTGGGAAGAAAAAAGGTTAAGGGGAGTTTGAATTAGGAAAACATGGTAAGTTACTAGTCAAAAGGCTAAGAGAAAACAAAAGAGGAGGACCACAGGGGCGGTAGACAAAGTTCGGAAGTACCCAGGATAAATGGAAGGGAATTAACCTTCCACCAAACGACTCCCATAAAACTGTGGGTCATAACCAGTCTCATTAAGGTCCCTCATTTAGAGACATGGGCGGCTTTTGTTCCAATATCCCAGACACTTTTCCCATTTGATGCCCTGAAAGGTAGTAATGGTTTAATGGCATTTTCAGAGGAAGCAATTCTGGAACAGGAACTTACTCTCCTACATCCTTTTGTTGGAGGTCCCTGAACTGACATATAAGCAATAGGTGCCCCCTGCTGACCATAACTAAGTCCTACAATATTGAACTGACTTGACTATGAAAAAAGAAAAAAACATCAAACTAGAAAGAGGAATATTTTTGGAGACCATCAAACCAAAGATGAAGTAAGGGGACCTCCTATTGAATGTTCAAGGGAGCTAAATTAGCCCTAAATATTCTGACCTGTGAAGAAATTTTTGAATTGTTCCCAACTCCTGGTCACTCTTCCTTCCCTGTCTTGTTCAGGCAAAAAGGGACACTGAAGTTATTATATGTTTTTCTTCAAGTCCAATGCCATTAAGAAAGCAGTCCTCTCCACCAACCCCAGGCTAATGACTTTCTTCACATTTCTGTCTTAAAGCACAATCACTGCAGTTCACCTCATAGCAGAAATGGAACCCCAAAGAGGAACCCTCCTTCTGTTCCATTCTAACCCCCTCAGGCGCATTTAATCACAAGCAATAAAAACACATCACATTCTGGGACTCATGGGAAATTTCGTCTCTTCACTGAAAAATTTTTGACACACAGTCACATACAAAACACTGTCTAAACTTTAGGGACTCAGACCTTCTCTGAACTGTACATATTTTTTAAAAAATGTATTTTTATTGATTTCAGGGAGAAAAGGAGAAGGAGAGAGAGATAGAAACATCAATAATGAGAGAGAATCATTGACTGGCTGCCTCCTGCATGACCCCCTAGTAGGGGGCCAAGCCCAAAACCAGGGCATGTGCCCTGACCGGGAATTGAACCGTGACTGCCTGGTTCGTAGGTGGACGCTCAACCACTGAGCCACGCCAGCCGGGCATGTACTATACATAGTTTAGTCTAACCAGCCGTGGGCAAACTACGGCCCGTGGGCCGGATCTGGCCCGTTTGAAATGAATAAAACTAAAAAAAAAAAAAAAAAAAAAAAAAAAGACCGTACCCTTTTATGTAATGATGTTTACTCTGAATTTATATTAGTTCACACAAACACTCCATCCATGCTTTTGTTCCGGCCCTCTGGTCCAGTTTAAGAACCCATTGTGGCCCTCGAGTCAAAAAGTTTGCCCACCCCTGGTAACCATTACTTCCCTCCAAAAAGCAAAATCACACATTCAATTTCCCTGTTTAGAAATTCATTAATAAAATTAAAACCCTTTAAACAAATTACACATTTTACATGTCCTAAGAATAATGAACTTTTACAAATTTTCAAACTTCATTTTTCAAAATATTTATTATTGATTTTTTTCTTTGAGAGAGAGAGAGAGAGAGAGGAGGAGGAGGGAGAGCGAGTGCGAAACACTGATCAGCTGCTATGTGCACGTTCCCTATCCCCTTATTGGGGACAGAGCCCACAACCTGTGCATGTGCCCTGACAGGGAATCAAACAGGCAACCTTTTGGTGCAGGGATGATGTCTAACTGAGCCACATCGACCAGGTCCAAATTTCATTATTTTTAAACCACACAAGCCAATTATCACTGTATTTACCTGATATTGCTTCTTGCCCAGAAGTCCCCAAAACATCTCAATTTTAAAGCTATCCCATAAAACATTTTCTTAAAACATTATATCTAAACACAAGCCCCTATGATGGAAGATAACAAAAAGGTTTTCAAAAGCAGTAATATTTGACAAAATCTAATAAAACATTACATGCACTTCCCCTGTAATGCAGCAACTCCAGGGATATATCCTATGAACATATTTGCGTAAGTATAAAAACAGTGCATAAGGACATGTAGCACTGCATTTTCTGCTATTATGAATAATCTCAATGTCCATCAACAGGAGACCAATGAAATTACTGTTTATCCCTGGAATGGAATACTATTAGTTGCTAGAAAGAATAAGACTCTAAGCCAGTGATAGCGAATCTTTTGAGCTCAGCGTGTCAGCATTTTGAAAAACGCTAACTTAACTCTGGTGCCGTGTCACATATAGAAATTTTTTGATATTTGCAACCATAGTAAAACAAAGACTTATATATTTTTTTTAATATTTAAAAAAATATATTTTATTGATTTTTCACAGAGAGGAAGGGAGAGAGATAGAGTTAGAAACATCGATGAGAGAGAAACATCAATCAGCTGCCTCCTACACATCTCCCACTGGGGATGTGCCCGCAACCCAGGCACATGCCCTTGATTGGAATCAAACCTGGGACCCTTCAGTCCGCAGGCTGACACTCTATCCACTGAGCCAAACCGGTTTTGGCAAGACATATATTTTTGATATTTATTTTATATATTTAAATGCCATTTAACAAAGAAAAATCAACCAAAAAAATGAGTTCGCGTGTCACCTCTGACACGCGTGTCATAGGTTAGCCGTCACTGCTCTAAGCTGGTAACTACTAAATCTGAGTAAATGGATTCTTGAGAGTCTATTATACTATTCTCATAACTTTTACATATATTTGCAATTTCCCTTAACAACAAACTTAAAAAAGAGACCTACCACTTACTAGGATAATTATTCTTATTTCATAGGACTGATGTGAAGATTAAATGTATATATGTATAACACTTAGAATCTTACTTAGTATATAACTAATATTTATTTCCAGATGTGGACACAGCAAAAGCAGTCCTGAGAGGGAAGTTCATAGCACTACAGGTCTACCTCAAAAAAAAAGAGAGAGAGAGAAACAATAATAAACTATTTAACCCTACAACTTAAAGAACTAGAAAGAGAACAATAAGAAAAGCCCAGAATAAGTAGAAGGAAGGAAATAATAAAGATTAGAGCAGAAATAAATGACAGAGACTAAAAAAAAAATCAATGATCCAAGAACTGGTTCTTTGAAAGGATAAACAAGATTGATGAACCATTAGCCAGGCTCATTAAGAAACAAAGAGAAGCCAAATAAATAAAATCAGAAACAAACGTGGAGAAATAACCAACTGACACCACAGAAATACAAAGGATTTTAAGAAAATACTATGAATAACTTTATGCCAACAAGCTGGACAATGTGGATGAAATAGAAAAATTCCTAGAAAAATACAATCTCCCAAAACTGAATCGGGAAGAATCAGAAAACCTGAATAGGCCAATAACAAGTGATGAAATAGAAGCAGTAATCAAAAAACTCCCAGCGAACAAAAGCCCAGGTCCCGACGGCTTCACAGGGAAGTTTTACCAAACTTTCAAAGAACTAACACTTACCCTCCTCGACTATTCCAAAAAAATTCAAGAGGAAGAAATATTTCCAAGCTCTTTCTATGAAGCCAGCATTATCCTAATTCCAAAATTAGATAGACACTACAAAGAAAGAGAATTACAGCCAATATCCCTGATGAACATAGATGCTAAAATCCTCAAATATTAGCAAATCGGATCCAGCAATATATTAAAAAGATCATACACCATGACCAAGTGGGATTTATTCCAAAGATGCAAGGCTGGTACAATATTCGCAAATCAATAAACATGATACATCACATAAACAAATTGGAAGACAAAAGTCACATGATCATAACAAGAGACACAGAAAAAGTATTTGACAAAATCCAACACCCATTTTTAAAAAAATATATTTTTATTGATTTCAGAAAGGAAGGGGGGGGGGGAGAGACAGAAATATCAATGATGAGAGAATCATTGATTGGCTGCCTCCTGCACACAACCTGGGCATGTGCCCTTGACCGGAATCGAGCCCAGGACCCTTCAGTCTGCAGGCTAACACTCTATCCACTGAGCAAAAACGGCTAGGGCCCAACACCCATTTTTGATACCAACACCCATTTTTGATACAATCTCTCAGCAAAGTAGGAATAGAGGGAGCATATCTCAACATGATAAAGGCCATATATAACAAACCTATATCGAACATCCTACTCCAATGGCAAAAACTAAAACCATTTCCCGGATGTCCACTTTTAACACTCTTAATCAACATAGTACTGGAAGTCTTTATATATATATATATATATATATATATATATATATATATATATATATTTGTTTATTTGATTTTTTACAGAGAGGAAGGGAGAGGGATAGAGAGTTAGAAACATCGATGAGAGAGAAACATCGATCAGCTGCCTCCTGCACACTCCTGACTGCGGATGTGCCCGCAACCAAGGTACATGCCCTTGACCGGAATCAAACCTGGGACCCTTGAGTCCGCAGGCCGACGCTCTATCCATTGAGCCAAACCGGTTAGGGCAGTACTGGAAGTCTTAGCCATGGCGATCAAACAAGGAGAAGAAATCAAAGGCATCCAAATTGGAAAGGAGGAAGTAAAACTCTAATTATTCACAGATGACATGATATTGTACATAGAAAATCCTAAGGACTCCACCAAAAAATGACTAGATTTAATAAATGAATTTGGCAATGTAGCAGAAACAAAATCAACACCCAAAAATGGATGGCTTTTTTTAATATACCAATAATGAATTCTCAGAAAGAGAAATTAAAAAACAACCCCATTTACCATTGCACCAAAAAAAATTAAGATACTTAAGAATAAACTTAACCAAGGAGTTAAAAGACTTGTACTCAGAAAACTACAGAATGTTGAAAAATGAGATAGAAAAAGATATAAACAAGTGGAAGAATATTCCGTGTTCATGGATTGGTAGAATCAACATCATTAAAATGTCCATACTACCCAAAGCAATCAACAGATTCAATGCAATCCCTATTAAAATATCAACAGCTGCTGAAACCGGTTTGGCTCAGTGGATAGAGCGTCGGCCTGCGGACTGAGGGGTCCCGGGTTCGGTTCCGGTCAAGGGCATGTACCTGGGTTGCGGACACATCCCCAGGAGGAGATGTGCAGGGGGCAGCTGATCGATGTTTCTCTCTCATCGATGTTTCTAACTCTCTATCTCTCTCCCTTCCTCTCTGTAAAAAATCAATAAAATATATTTTAAAAAAATAAAAAAAATAAAATATCAACAGCATATTTCACAGATCTAGAACAAATACTCCAAAAATGTATATGGAACCAAAAAAGAACCCGAATTGCTACAGCAATCTTGAGAAAGAAGAACAAAGTTGGAGGAATCACAATACCAGATATCAAGTTATACTACAAAGCCACCATGATCAAAACAGCCTGGAACTGGCATAAGAACAGGCCTATCGATCAATGGAACAGAACAGAGACCCAAGAAATCGACCCAAGCCATTACGCTCAATTAATATTTGACAAAGGAAGCAAGAGCATACAGTGGAGTCAAGAGAGTCGCTTCAATAAATGGTGTTGGGAAAATTGGACAGATACATGCAAAAAAAAGATACTAGACCACCAACTTAAACCATATATAATAATAAACTCAAAATGGATAAAAGACCTAAATTTAAGTTGGGAAACCATAAAAATCCTAGAAGAAACGATAGGCAGCAAAATCTCAGACATCCCTTGTAGCAATGTTTACGGATACATCTTCTAGGGCAAAGGAAATAAGGAGAAAATAAACAAATGGGACTACATCAAAATAAAAAATGTGTGCACAGAAAAAGAAAACATCAACAAAATGAAAAGGGAGCCCACTGAATGGGAGAACATATTTGGCAATGATACATCTGATAAAGAGTTAAAATCCAAAATATATAAGGAACTCATACAACTTAACAAAAGGAAGACAATCCCATTAAAAAATGGACAAAGGACCTAAATAGACACTTTTCAAAAGAGGACCTACAGAAGGCCAAGAGACATATAAAAAATGCTCAGTCACTAATCATCAGAGAGATGCAAATTAAAATGACAATGAGGTATCACCTCACACCTGTCAGAATGGCTACCATCAACAAATCAACAAATGACAAGTGCTGGTAAGGATGTGGAGAAAAGGGAACCCTAGTACACTGCTGGTGGGAATGCAGACTGGTGTAGCCATTATGGAAAACAGAATGAAGTTTCCTCAAAAAATTAAATATGGAACTGCCATTTGATCCAGTGATCCCACTTCTAGGAATATATCCTAGGAAACCCGAAACACCAATCAGAAAGAATGTATGCACTCCTATGTTCATAGCAGCACAATTTACAATAGCTAAGATCTGGAAACACCCAAGTGCCCTTCAGTAGATGAGTGGATAAAAAAGCTGTGGTACATTTATACCATGGAATACTATTCAGCAGTAAAAAGAAGACTCTCTTGCCGAACCGGTTTGGCTCAGTGGATAGAGCGTCGGCCTGCGGACTCAAGGGTCCCGGGTTCGATTCCGGTCAAGGGCATGTACCTTGGTTGCAGGCACATCCCCAGTAGGGGGCGTGCAGGAGGCAGCTGGTCGATCTCTCTCATCCGATGTTTCTAACTCTCTCTCCCTCTCCCTTCTTCTCTGTAAAAAATCAATAAAATATATTTTAAAAAAAAAGAAGAATCTCTTACCCTTTGAGACAGCCTGGAGGGCCCTGGAGAGTATCATGCTAAGTGAAATAAGTCAGTCAGAGAAAGACAAGTATCACATGATCTCACTCATATGTGGAATCTAATGAACAAAATAAACTGATGAACACAGTGGACCCAGAGACAGGGAAGCATGGAACAGAGTGCGGAATCTCAGAGTGAAGGCGCAGGAGGGTGGGTGGGTGGGAGGTAATCAACCAAAGACCTTGTATGCATACATGCATAACCCACGGGTGGGGTGAGCTGTAAGGGGTCGATGGGGGGAAAAAAGAGGACATATGTAATACTTTCAACAGTAAAGATTAAAAAAAAAAAGGAAGCATTACCTGAGATAACTGTTCCAAAAAAAAGATCTCCAGATGTGGAAAAAAAAAATCAAGAAACCAACAATATGCACAGTGTGTAACCATATGTATCCGTATATACACATACCATGTAATATATTACAAAAGAATATATTGAAAACCTCTAGGAAATCAGATGGAGGTGAAAACAAGGGCTACTTGAGTGTATGTCCTGTTTGACTTTTTATTAGTCTATATATTGCATTTTATAGTTAAATGCATTAACACATCTATGAGGAACAAAAATGTTAAAAGGGACTCAACTGTTCTTAATGTGCTAGAGCAGTGGTCGGCAAACTCATTAGTCAAGAGCCAAATATCAACAGTACAACAGTTGAAATTTCTTTTGAGAGCCAAATTTTTTCAACTTAAACTATATAGGTAGGTACATTGTTATTAACTTAATTAGGGTACTCCTAAGGCTTAGGAAGAGCCACACTCAAGGGGCCAAAGAGCCGCATGTGGCTCGTGAGCCGCAGTTTGCCGACCACGGTGCTAGAGAATAAGATGGCCAGACATTTGTAGAAAGAGCCCCAAATAAAAAATGTTTATGATAACATAGTGGGATAGTTTAAATAAATCAAGATCTACTTTCCACTCTAGTATTTTGTCCTCCCCTCCTCTACTGTAATTCAAAACGGTAGAGAGAATAGTGTACTGGAGAGGCAAAGTCTCTGCTCAGCACTCTCCTTCCTTACAAAATTCCTTATATGCAGAGAATTTGTATAATTCGCTATACAGAAAGAGAATTATCTATTATGGTGATACAACAAAGGCTAGAAGACCTAAACTTTGAGCTTAAAACTTCCTGGTCCTAATTACCTATTACATAAACCAGAGACAAACTACTTTGCTTCACTGAGACCATATACTTGAAATGAAATAGACTCTTCTGAAAATGTATGATCTACTGAGAAATGAAAAAGCCAACAAGAACACATAAAAGTTAAACAAAATGAAACACTAATATCCCACCCTCAAATCCAGAATTGTCTGCTCTGTACTCAAATTATAAAAAGAGATAGTTACACATCAACAGTTTTTTCAGGGGGTTCTTCCTCTTTAACAGGCAGTTCTATGGGCTTTGGTTCTTCTTCCTAAAATCAAATGAAACAGGATATTTAATATAAATCAAGAGTAAAAACCTATCAGTAGAAGAATATGAAAACTCTAAAATGAACCAGTCTTTCAGAATCTTCATTCCCCCACTACACTCCCTTAACAAGTTAGTATTTAAGCCCTCTAATGACTGATGTTAAGCAATGTTGCCAAGGTAGCAACACACTGTCATGTCAGTGATCAACCTTATGCTCTCCAACTCACCTCTGTTTCATCTCCTAGTACGTCTTCTTCATTTGCCTCCTCTTCAGCTAAAGAATATTAAAATATTCAGGTCAAGCCCTGCTACAAAACCATATTGATCACTTCACTCAGGCTAAAATTATAATCATTTTGCTTTCCCAAAATACAATTCAATAATGAAGGCAGAACTAATGCTGGTAAAAATGCTCCACAGAGAAGATAAAACTGTTTTCTCCATCTAACATTAGTACAAAGTTGAAGTTCAGCTGAACTGAAGAACTAAATGTAATGAGGTCAAATTTAAATATTAATATTAAGTAATATGGGAGAATACCTTTAAGATTTAGTGGTAGGGAAAGATTTCTAAAATTAAAAAAAAAGAAGAAGACGCAAGCCCTGATAGTCGATGCCCTGATAGACGCAAGCCCTAGGTCGATGCTCAGTGGTTGAGCATCGACCTAGGAACCAGGAGGTCTCGCTTTGATTCCTGGTCAGGGCACATGCCGGGTGACAGGTTCGGTCCCCAGTGGGGGCATGTAGAAGGCAACCAATGGATGATTCTTTCTTGTCATTGATGTTTCTATCTCTCTCTTCCTCTCCCTTCCTCTCTGAAGTCAACACAAATATATATATATATATTAAACACACACACACACACACACACACACACACACATCAAAAGCAAAAATAGTATGAAAAAGCCCTGGCTGGTGTGGCTCAGTTGGTTGGAGCATCGTCGCCCTGTGTACGGGAAAGTCACGGGTTCGATTCCCTGTCAGGGAACATGGGAAGCGACCAATCAATGTATCTCTCTCACATCGATGTCTCTCCCCGCCCCCTTTCCCTCCTTCCCTAAAATCATTTTTTTTAAATGTAATATGAAAAAAATTGCAGATTTTTTTTAAAACTAAGGAAAAACACCATGGAAAAGGAAACAAATGACACAGAAGATATTAGTCTAAAACCAACAAGGGGATAGTTAGTACTCCCTCTGTCCCATAATAATAGTAGCAAGTGAATATTTAAACGGGAATTATTGGCGAATGTAGCTGTAAGTTATGTTGTAGCGCAAAATTGTGAAGCCTTCAATCAAAATCAATGTTTCATGACATCTGTCATTTGTTTTGACACATCTTTCAATTTTTAGGTTAATCTAATTATTACGAGTCATAACTATTTTTCTAATTTCATCCGCTGATCGAAATCAATTGTTTTATTTCAGTTGAATATCAAGCCGTTGTAAAAGTAAGATGAAAAAAAGAGAGTTTTCAAGCAAAGATCGAGTTGCGATTGTCCAGTTCTTGATGCATCAAAAGAAAAAGGAAAAGTTGCAGAAAGGTGCAATTACGTTAGCTGCAAAACAATTTAAGTGCAACAGAATGACCATATCAAGAATTTGGAAACGTGCTTCCGAAAATAATTGTCAAGGAGAATCTTGTGCTAATGTTGATTCTTTGAAAAAACAAAACTGTGGACGTAAATGCAAAGATTATGGAGAAAAACTTGAAAAACTTAGATATATTCCTCTTAGCAGAAGAGGCACCATATTAGCCTTTGATAATATTTCTCCCGAAATACTGGATAATAAGTTTCTGTCACTTCAACAAGTTATGCTGGAAGCAATGAAGAATGATGGCTCCAATAATTTTAAGCTCACGCATATAGGGAAAGCAAAGCTTCGCAGCCAACAGATCCTACCTACAAGTTTAAAATGCAGTAACGAAATTACTGAAAAATCCAGAAACTATCTGAACACTCAAAATAAAAATTAGGAGTACTATTTTTAATTTATTGTTTATTTTAATCTAGTTTTTTGATAATAAATGTTGCGTTCTATATTTATTTTCTTTTGCTACTATTATTATGGGACAAATTACATTAATCAACTGCTACTATTATTATGGGACAGAGGGAGTAGAATATAAAAGAAATGGCTTGCAAACTAACTAGTGAATGGTATAAACCCTAAAAGAATAACAAACAAAGGAGAAACACAAAGAACCATGAACACAGAAATGTTTAAACTCTTTAATAATTAGAGAAATGTAAACTGAAACAACCAAGAGATTAGCAAAAATTAGGATACTTGATAAGATAGTACCAAGTTTAGGTCTGTGAAAGCGATACAAGAACCATCATGCACTCTATAGATTTATAGAGCAATTCTGGAAAGTAATTTGGCAGTGCTTAGTCATATTAACTATACATCATAAATATATATTAATTAGCAACCCATTCCTGGGTATATAACCCAGAAAGACTCTTACAAAGGAATATGAAGGAACATGAAAGTAGTAGTTCTGGGGGCAACAGAGGTGTCTATCACTGGGTGAATTAAAATGTGGTAGATTCTATATAGAAATTAGAATTAATAGACTAGATGACAACACAGCTATAAGCCAAACAAATACATCTTTAAAACAACACAGTACTGCCTGGCCAGCATGGCTCAGTGGTTGAGTGTCGACCAGGAGGTCACTGTTCGATCCCGTGTGTGGCGTGCAGGAAGCAGCAAATCAATGATTCTCTCTGATCATTGATGTTTCCATCTCTCTCTCCCTCTCCTTTCCTCTCTGAAATAAACAGTGACTATCCAAAGTTACCTAGTAAATTTCTGGCACAAAAGGAATTAGAATTTAAATATTCTAATTCTCAGGTTAATGGTATCTTCCATATGGCAGGGCCTAAAAATTAATACCCTTAATCAAACCACTCTTTGCCTCCACAAAGTACTCACCATGCTCTTCAAGATAGGCCTGGAGCCTGTTGATGAGATCTTGTTTTATTCCCTTGGTCTCCAAACCACGAGCAAGACATTCCTGCTTTAATTCAGCAAGCTGAAAAAAAATAAAGCTTTTCCTTAATTTACAGAATGTACCTGACCAAAAAAAAGAGTTACAGTTGATCCTTGAACAACAGGGAATTAGAGGTCCTGACACCCATGCAATCAAGTATCTGCGTATAACTTGAATTCCTCAAAAGCATAACTACTAATAGCCTACTGTTGATTGGAAGCCTAACCAATAACATCAACAGTGAATTAACAAATTTTTGGTATATTATTATATACTATAATCTTACAATACAGTAAGCTAGAGAAAAAAAATGTTAAGAAATCATAAAAGGAATTACATTTACCATACTGTATTTATCGAAACAAAACAAAAAACTTGAGTATAAGTGGACCTGAACAGTTCAAACCCATATTGTTAAGGGTCAACTGTAGTTCTCACAAAAAAGAAAAAGAAAAGAAAGTTCAATCCCAAACAATTGCTCTTAATCCCACCAAGCCTCTAGATCAGCGGTTCTCAACCTGTGGGTCGCAACCCCTTTGGGGGTCGAACGACCCTTTCACAGGGGTCGCCTAAGACCATCGGAAAACACATATATAATTACATATTGTTTTTGTGATTAATCACTATGCTTTAATTATGTTCAATTTGTAACAATGAAATTGGGGGTCACCACAACGTGAGGAACTATATTAAAGGGTCGTGGCATTAGGAAGGTTGAGAACCACTGCTCTAGATCCACAAGAAGACTTTTCTAACATATGGTAAATATAAATATCCTACTTTAATAAATTATATATTCATGCAACTATTATTACAAATCTTTAGCATTTCTGAGAAGAGAAAAAGGTATAGTTCCCCCCCCAAAATTACTGTACCAGATAGTTAATGAAGATAATTAATCTTTAAGTATAAAATCTAGTTATCTAAAAAAGGAGATTCTTCTGTTATCCCAGATCCTTTACTGAAATCTACCATAAATAGGTGTTCAAATCTGACCACCGTAGAATTAGGTAAATGTGTTAGACAGCTTATTATCAACAATGAGTCAATTAAAAGATCTGTATCAAGCCCTGGCTTGTTTGGTTCAGTGGCCACAGCATCGGCCTATGGACCAAAGTCATGGGTTCAATTCCCACAAAGGGCATGTACCTTGGCTGCAGGCTCGATCGGGGCACCTAGGGGAGGCAACCAATCCATCTGTCTCTCTTACATTGATGTTTCTGTCTTTCCTTCTCCCTTCCACTCTTTCTAAATGAATTAACAACAAAAAAAGATCTATATTAAAATGGAAAAAATATCTAATTGTATTCCACAGATTTCTGTTGCAGATTTTTAAAATCAGTAACTTGACTAGAGATATAACAGGTAGGCTTATCAACTTTGCAGGCAACACAAAGTAGAAGAATTTATGGATTACTGATAGAACTAAAATGAGGGAAAGGGGAGCTCTTCAGGGAGAACAATAAGCCAAAAATATTCAACTTAGAAGAAATAAGATACACCTATAAAGTACTACAATTATTCAAAACTTAAACTGTTGCCCCAACTGGTTTGGCTCAGTGGATAGAGCGTCGGCCTGCGGACTGAAAGGTCCCAGGTTCGATTCCGGTCAAGGGTATGTACCTTGGTTGCGGGCACATCCCCAGTAGGAGGTGTGCAGGACGCAGCTGATCGATGTTTCTCTCTCATCGATGTTTCTAACTCTCTATCCCTCTCCCTTCCTCTCTGTAAAAAAGTCAATAAAATATATTTTTTTAAAAAACAAAAAAAAATAAAAAACTTAAATTGTTCAAAAACCAGATGAGTTCCATTTTTAAGGGTTTAATCTCCAACATTTATAGGGAACTCATACAACTTAACAAAAAGAAGATAAACAATCCAATCAAAAAATGGGCAAAGGATCTAAATAGACACCTTTCAAAAGAGGACATTCAGAAAGCCAAGAGACATATGAAAACATGCTCAAAGTCACTAATCATCCGAGAGATGCAAATCCAAACAACAATGAGGTACCATCTCACACCTGTCAGAAAGGCTATCATCAACAAATCAACAAACAACAAGTGCTGGAGAGGATGTGGAGAAAAAGGAACACTCGTGCACTGCTGGTGGGAATGCAGACTGGTGCAGCCACTATGGAAGACAGTATGGAGTTTCCTCAAAAAACTAAAAATGGAACTCCCATTTGACCCTGTGATCCCACTTCTAGGAATATATCCCAAGAAAGCAGAAACACCAATCAGAAAGGATATGTGCATCCATATGTTCATAGCAGCACAATTCACCATAGCTAAGATCTGGAAACAGCCTAAGTGCCCATCAGTAGATGAATGGATTAGAAAACCATGGTACATCTACATGATGGAATACTATGCTGCTGTAAAAAAGAAGGAACTCTTACCATTTGCAACGGCATGGATGGAACTGGAGAGCATTATGCTAAGTGAAATAAGCCAGTCAATGAAGGAAAAATACCACATGATCTCACTCATTTATGGATAATAAAGACCATTATAAACTTATGAACAATAATAGATACAGAGGCAGACCTGCCTCAAACTGATTGTCAAACTGCAGTGGGAAGGCCAGGGAGGGTTGGGGGGCAGGAGGGAGGGGGGTAAGAGATCAACCGAAGGACTTGGGTGCATGCATAAAAGCTTAACCAATGGACATAAGACACTGGGGGGTAGGGGAGGCCAGGGGATTGTCAAGGGCGGGGGAAAAAAAGGACACATATGTAATACCCTTTGTAATACTTTAAGCAATAAAAAAAGATTTGAATTCAACTATATAATTACATAAAGTGTAAATGATCTGAATACTCCGAAAGACAAAAATGTCAAATAGAATAAAAAGAATATCAAATCCCAAAAAACGAACACAAAAACAAACAAAAAAACTAAAAAACTTAAATTGTTCAAAAACCAGATGAGTTCCATTTTTAAGGAAACTCCATACTGTTTTCCACAGTGGTTGCACCAGTCTGCATTCCCACCAGCAGTGCAGAAGGGTTCCTTTTTCTCCGCATCCTTGCCAGCACTTGTTATTTGTTGATGATAGCCATTCTGACAGGTGTGAGATGGTACCACATTGTCATTTTTATTTGAATCTCCCTGACTTTGAGCATGTTTTCATATGTCTCTCGGCCTTCTGTATGTCCTCTTTCGAAAAGTGTCTATTTAGGTCTGTTGCCCATTTTTTGATTAGATTATCTTCCTTTTGTTAAGTTGTATGAGTTCCCTGTAAATGCTGGAGATTAAACCCTTATCGGTGATATCATTGGCAAATATGTTCTTCCATGCAGTGGGCTTTCTTGTTTTGTTGATGGTTTCTTTTGCTGTGCAGAAGCTTTTTATTTTGATGTAGTTCTATTTGTTTATTTTCTCTTTAGTTTCCATTGCCCTAGGAACCGTACGGGTGAAGGTATTTCTTCAACATATGTCTGATATTTTGCTGCCTATGAATTCTTCTAAGATTTTTATGGTTTCCTGTCTTACCTTTAAGTCCTTTATCCATTTTGAGTTTATTTTTGTGTATGGTGTAAGTTGGTGATCTAGTTTCTTTTTTTTGCATGCATCTGTCCAATTTTCCCAACACCATTTATTAAAGAGACTGCCTTGAATCCATTGTATGCTCTTGTCTCCTTTGTCAAATATTGAGCATGGCTTGGGATTTCTGGTTTCTCTGTTCTGTTCCATTGGTCTATATGTCTGTTCTTGTGCCAGTACCAGGCAGTTATGAGAACAGTGGCTTTGTAATATAGCTTGATATCTGGTATTGTGATCCCTCCAACTTTGTTATTCTTTCTCAGGATTGCTGCAGCTATTAGGGGTCTTTTTTAAACCCTTTGCACTCCGAACCATTCTGGACATTGGCTACCAGCTACTCGACGCTACTTTGCGGCGGAAACGTGCATTTACAGACCCTCGTATTATTTAGTATAATTTTGGAACCAAGTAACGTATTATAATGATATTGGACTTATATGAATTGGGTGACATCGAGGAATGTATATTTGCAAAAAAAAAACAATATTTTATTGTTTATAATTTTGTACAGTATGATAAGTTTTGTAACACTCCCCAATATGCATTGCAGGCTGATTAGTGCATGTTTGACAGTAATAAGTGGTTTGACGCCTGCCACCAGGTGTTTTCCTGTAAGAACACACAATGCAGTCCCGTTTTCTTTGTCCCACATCGGGAATATGTAGTTTATTGTTTAATCCGACACAAAACCCGCTGACATTTCTTGTATATATCTTAGTAATTTTACGATATTTTGATTTAATTTCTTGTGCCATTTCAAGATAAAACTTCAGGGAAACATGCATGTCTCAAAAAGTTGCGTTGAAATAACTCAATTCCCCGTAATCACTAATAAACTGCAATGTCCTCTGAGAGGGGACATCCGAGTGATATGCTAGAATTCCGATGTCCTCTGA
Source organism: Myotis lucifugus (assembly GCF_000147115.1). Lineage (NCBI taxonomy): Eukaryota > Metazoa > Chordata > Mammalia > Chiroptera > Vespertilionidae > Myotis > Myotis lucifugus. The sequence goes on along the minus strand of NW_005871167.1, from coordinate 3,647,069 downwards.
GAGGGGACAGCGGAGTGCAAAGGGTTAATTCCAGATGAATTTTTGGAGAGTTTGTTCTAGGTCTGTGAAAAATTGGTATGTTAATGGGGATTGCATTGAATCTATAGATTGCTTTGGGTAGTATGGACATTTTAATGATGCTGATTCTACCAATCTATGAACATGGTATATTATTCCATTTGTTTATGTCTTCCTCTATCTTTTTCAACGTCCTGCAGTTTCTGAGTATAAGTCTTTTACCTCCTTAGTTTATTCCTAGGTATCTTAATTTTTTTGGTGCAATGGTAAATAGGATTGATTTTTTTTTTTTTAGTTTCTTTCTTTGAGTTCATTATTGGTGTATAAAAAAAAGCCATCGATTTTTGGGTGTTAATTTTGTATCCTGCTACATTGCTGAATTCATTTATTAAGTCTAGTAGTTTTTTGATAGAGTCTTTGGGGTTTTCTATGTACAATATCATGTCACCTGCAAATAATGACAGTTTTACTTCTTTCCCAATTTGGATGCCTTTTATTTCTTCTTCTTCTCTGATCACTATGGCTAGCACTTGCAGTACTATGTTGAACAGGAATGGTGAAAGTGGGCATCCTGTCTTGTTCCTGTCTTGTTCTTAGGGAAAATGGTTTTAGTTTTTGCCCATTGAGTATGATGTTGGCTGTAGGTTTGTCATATATGGCCTTTATCATGTTGAGATATGCTCCCTCTATTCCAATATTGCTGAGAGTTTTTATCATACACTAGAGGCCCGGTGCACAAAATTCGTGCATGGTTAGGGTCCCTAGACCTGATCGCTGGCCTTCTGGCTGCTGACTGGGGCCTTCTTTCCCCAGCTGCCAGCTGCCAGCCGGGACCTTCCTTTGTTCCACGCCACCCCCCTGGTGGTCAACACACATCATAGCGAGTGATCAAACTCCCGGTTTCCCAGTTGAACTCCTGAAGGGATACTTTGCATATTAGCCATCTTACCTAGTAATAGACAAACATGTAAATCGACCATCCCTCCACTACGCTCACCAGCCAATCAGCAGTATGCAAATTAACCCAACAAAGATGGCGGTTAATTTGCATACGTAGGCACAAAGCAGCGGAGCAAAGACTGAAGGCTCCGGCCAGAGCGAAGGCCTGGGTCCCGGGTGCCGGAGAAAAACCAGTGTCGGCAGCCAGGGGAAGGGAAGGCCTATTGCATGAATCTCTTCGTGCAACGGGCCTCTAGTATATATATGTTGGATTTTGCCGAATGCTTTCTCTGCATCTATTGATAATATCATGTGATTTTTGTCTTTCAATTTGTTTATGTGATGTATCACGTTTATTGATTTGTGAATATTGTACCAGCCTTGCATCCCTGGAATAAATCCCACTTGGTCATGGTGTATGATCTTTTTAATATATTGCTGGATGCAATTTGCTAATATTCTGTTGAAGATTTTAGCATCTATGTTCATCAGGGATATTAGCCTGTAATTCTCTTTCTTTGTAGTGTCTTTATCTGGTTTGGAAATTAGGATAATGCTGGCCTTATAAAAAGAGTTTGGAAGTGTTCACTCCTCTTGGATTTTCTCAAATAGTTTGAGGAGTATAAGTGTTAGTTCTTCTTTGAATGTTTAGAAAAACTCCCCTGTGAAGCCATCTGGACCTGGGCTTTTGTTTAGTGGGAGTTTTTTGATTACTGCTCTATTTCATCAGTTGTTATTGGCCTATTCAGGGTTTTTGATTCTTCCTGATTCAGTTTTGGGAGACTGTTATTTTTCTAGGAATTTGCCTATTTCATTCACATTGTCCAGATTCTTGTATTATTATTTATTAATGTATTATTTTCTTTTTAAAAAAATGTTTATTGATTTCAGAGAGGGAGAGGGAGAGAGTGATAGAAACATCAATGATGACAGAGAATCATTCATTGGCTACCCCCTGCACACCCCACACTGGGGATCGAGTCAGCAACCCAGGCATGTGCCCTGACCGGGAATCGAACCATGACCTCCTGGTTCATAGGTTGGATGCTCAATCACTGAGCCACGCTGGCCAGGCAATGTATTATTTTCCATACGAACTGTAAACCTACTTTTGCCCCACCCTGTGTGTGGAGAACTGTCCTACTCAACAAGTCAACAGCACTCTCTATTGAGAAACGTTAGGTAATCACCCATTAAAAGTGTGTAATGGCTGCATAGTCTTAATGGCCTCTGAAGCCAGACTATATGGATTCAAACTCTAACTTTACCACTAACAGCTGTGTAAATTTCAGTGCATAACTTAACCTCTCTGTGCCTCAGTTTCTCATGAAATGAGGAAAATGCAACAGTACCTATACCAAAAAGTTATGAAGATTAAACCATGCCCTGACTGGTTTGGCTCAGTGGATAGAGCGTCGGCCTGCGGACTGAAGGGTCCCAGGTTCGATTCCGGTCAAGGGCATGTACCATGTTGTGGGCACATTCCCAGTGGGGGGTGTGCAGGAGGCAGCTGATCGATGTTTCTCTCTCATCGATGTTTCTAACTCTCTATCACTCCCCCTTCCTCTCTGTAAAAAATCAATAAAATATATTTAAAAAAAAAAAGATTAAACCAGTACGTATTTGTAAAGCATTTGGAATAGTGCTTGGCACCTAGTAAGCACTTTATAATGTTAGACACTAGGTGTAGGTTTAGACAAAGTTAGACTGAATCATTGTTTCTCAGATTTCTGAATTTCAAAGATATTTTTAAATAGGTAGATTGATAGGTCTAACAAATTTTTATAATATCCCAACCAGGTCATGGACTGATAGTTTTGTAAAAGACAATAAAAACCAATTACTAGAAAAATAATCGTATGCTTCAATGTAGTAGCAGTGATGTCAAATTGCTATAAAAATTTCTAAAAGATTACTCAATTTTATTTATCACTAACCAGTAACAAACATTTCATGCACAAGCACTGGCCTGTGGACCATACTTAAATAGTATTAAACTAGAATCTAAACTCTAAGTGATCTCTAAGGTCCATTTCTTAAGTAAGAATCTTTTTTTTTTCTTTTTTCTTTTTCTTTTAAGTAAGAATCTTGATCTTTCCCACCTTGGCACTTTGATTTCCTTTCAGCTCCCTGAAGAACAAGTCTTTTTAATTTTGGTTACACTTTTTAAAGTTTTTTGTTTTGTTATATAAATACTAGAGACCCAGTGCACGAATTCACGCATAGGTGGGGTCCCTCAGCCTGGCCAGTGATCAAGGCCTACTGGGGAGCCGGCAGGCAGGGGGAAGGAGCTGCGGGAGGTTGGCTGGCGGGGGAGGGGGGATGAAGGGGTGGGGAGAGGGGCTGCAGGAGGTTGGCTGGCTGGCAGGGGTGGGGTGGGGAGGAGCTGCAGGAGGTTGGCTGGTAGGGGAGCCAGCTAGCCGGGGAGAGAGGCCACGGGAGGTTGGCTGTGGGAGTGCACTGACCACTAGGGGCAGCTCCTGTGTTGAGCATCTGTCCCCCGGTGGTCAGGGCCCGGCATAGTGACCAGGCCTTCGGTCATTCGGTTGCTTAGGCTTTCATTTATATATATATACATATATATAATCACAACAGAATAGTCTGAAAATTCTGAAAAGTATAGAGGAAACTAAGTCTTATGTAACTCCAACACTGAGAGATCACAACATTTTAAATATATTTGTGTGTGTTTAGACAGTGTTGGCTGGTTGTCTACAAAGCAATACAGTCTTCCTCAGAGGCCTCAATTCCTTTTTTCTCCCTGATTTTGGTAAATATTTTTGGTAAATATTCAGGCAATTCAAAGTTCAACTTTCTAGTAGAGTTGTTTCCCCCTTTTCCTTCCTTCCCAAAATTGTGCCTAGGCAAAAGTTTATAAAAACTTCCAGATGAGAGGGAAATGTACAGTTAGAGATGGTTTTTGCTTAAGATGCTGATTTAGACTTGGAGCTGACAGATTGGTACAAACGGTTGTTTACATGGATAGTATCTGCTGACCATTGATCTTACTATTGCCTTGATCACTAAATCTCAGCCCCCTACCCTCACCCCAAAATGGCTCCCAGTTCCTAACCCCAAGGTCTCTGGCTCATGCAGCAATCTTCTCAGCACCTCCATGTCCCCTCTTTGGTCAAATAAAATATTACATATCATCCTATATAATAAAAGGGTAATATGCAAATTGACCCTAACAGCAGAACGACTGGGAATGACTGGTCACTATGACACACACTGACCACCAGGGGGCAGACTCTCAATGCAGGAGCTGCCCCTGGTGGTCAGTGCGCTCCCACAGAGGAAGCTCTGCTCAGCCACAAAAGCCAGGCTGATGGCTGCCAGCACAGCGGTGGTGGCGGGAGTCTCTCCCGCCCCCTCAGCAGTGCTAAGGATGTCCGACTGCAGCTTAGGCCTGCTCCCCGCTGGCAAGTGGACATCCCCCGAGGGATCCCAGACTGCGAGAGGGCACCTGCCAGGCTGAGGGACCCCCCTGAATGCACAAATTTTTGTGCACCGGGCCTCTAGTTTTTACATATTGTATTATTTTACAGGCTGAGGGACCCCCCTGAATGCACAAATTTTTGTGCACCGGGCCTCTAGTTTTTACATATTGTATTATTTTAGTTATTACATGGTGGGTTCTGCTCATACACTAGGACATAACTCATAATATCATATCTTACCCATTTTTATATGCAATTGACTTTAAAACATTTTAAAAAGCAAAGCATATTGAATGAACTGTGTGGTATGTGAATTGTATCTCAATAAGACTACTTTTAAAAACCAAGTTATAGGGGGGCAGGAGGGGAGGGGGTAAGAGATCAACCGAAGGACTTGTATGCATGCATATAAGCATAACCAATGGACATAATACACTGGGGGGTAGGGGTGGCCAGGGGATTGTCAAGGGCGGGGGAAAAAGGAGACATATGTAATACTCTTTGTAATACTTTAAGCAATAAAACAATAAAAAAAATAAAAAAATAAAAAAATAATGGGCTTTGCAAAAAAAACAAAACAAAAAACATCCTGCACACTAAAATAAATAAATAAATAAAATAAAATAAAAAATAAAAACCAAGTTATAGAACACTTTATACAGGATACTAACTTTAATGTTAGTGTAAAAAAATAATGCACATACACACACACCCCATTCCATGTGATGTATATACACAAGATGCCTGGACAAGAAACAAATAAATACTGAGAAGAAGCTTGTTGAGGACAAGTGTAGGAAGGAAACACTTTACCATATACCTTTTTGTACCTTTAGAATTGTGAACTTGTACATAAATGACCTATTCAAACATTAATTTATATATTTTTCAGTATCAATAAGGCATTTTCCATTCTATCAACCTCCAGAGAAAAGACCAATCAATAGCTCACATAATACATTTAACATTAATCATTTATTGGCCTGTGATTTCTTCTGTTTACTAATCTTGATTCAAATCTTTTTCATCTGTTATCTCTTGATATGGTTTGTAAACTCTTTGAGGGCAGAGACATTTCATATCACTTATAACATTTCATACAACAGGAACTCATATTTATTTTTAAGTACTAAAAATGACAGACTAAGGCAGTGATGGCGAACCTATGACACGCGTGTCAGAGGTGACATGCGAACTCATTTTTTTGGTTGATTCTTCTTTGTTAAACGGCATTTAAATATATAAGATAAATATCAAAAATATAAGTCTTTGTTTCACTATGGTTGCAAATATCAAAAAATTTCTATATGACATGGCACCAGAGTTAAGTTAGGGTTTTTCAAAATGCTGACACGCCGAGCTCAAAAGGTTCGCCATCACTGGGCTAAGGGCTAAACTTTGAATATTATTTCCTCATTTAATCCTTACAACATAAGTAGTTGGTATTATGATCCCACTTTATAAAGAAAATGAGGCTTAAAGAGATTTAATAATTTGCTTAAAAATCATATAGCTAGAAAATAGTGGAGCTCAGGTCTCTCTGATTTAAACCCAATCTTAACTACCAAGATGCTGACATTGCTCTCATGTACATGCTCTATCACTCTCCATTTTCCTCTTACCTCTCCTCATCAGCCTCCTTCTTCCACTTAACCTGTAAATACCAATATTCACTAAGATTCCTTCTTTGGCCTTCTCATCCCACTTGTAGCAAAGGTTTTCTCATTTCCCAGAATCAAATCACTGGCAAATCCTGTCAGCTATACCTTCAAAATATATCTAGGATCTAATCCCTTCTGGTCTTTTTAAATACAGATTATTGTAAAAACTCTACAGTCCCTGCATCTTATTATAGTTTATTCTTAACAAGGTAGTCAGTGATTTTTTGAAAATTTAAGTCAGAACATGTCATTCCTCTCTTTAAAAATCTATTGGTTTCTTATCTCTAAGAGTACAAGCCAGATCCTATCAATAACCTATAAGGTCCTCTTACACTATGCACAAGGCTCACTCCTTCAAGTCTCTGCTTAAACATCATATTCTCAATGAGGCCTTCCCTAGTCACCCTATTACAAATTACAATACCCTTCTTCCCACTGTACTTCCTATCCTTCTTTCCTATTTTTCACTACAAACTTTACCACTATTTGACAATATACATTTTACTTTATTGTGCCTTTCCCAGCAAAACATAAGCTCCCCAACAGGAAGAATTTTGTCTACTTTGTTCATTATTCTATCTCCAGTACCTATGTTAGCTGGCATATGGTAGGCACCCCATAAGTATTTTTTTAAGTCCCAAACCTTTATTATCAGCTTTCAACTCTTGAGCAGGAGACTCATATTTCCAACTGATTACCAGGCATCTCTCTCCCTTTTTTTTTTGTTAATCCTCACACGAAGGTATTTTTTCCATTGCTTTTCAGAGAGTGGAAGGGAGGGAGGGAGGAAGGGAGAGGGAGAGAAAGAGAGAAAGATCAATGTGAGAGAGACACATCGACTGGTTGCCTACCACACACGCACCCGACTGGCAGCAGGGAGCAAACCCAAAACCCAGGTACATGCCCTTGACCCGGAATCGAAGGCTGACATTCTAAACACTTAGAAGCTTCAGCCAGAGCATGTATTTTTTTCTTCTTTATTTTGTTTTGTTATGATTACCAAACATCTCCAAATGCATGTCTCAAAGACACTTAAGCCCAAAAGTGAACTTATCTTCTCTATTGCACAAAACTGGCTTCTTCTCTTCTTCCCAAACTAGACTAAAGCTATCACTACTCAAATCTTGGAGTCATCTTTCATTCCTCCCACATCTAACTGATCTATAAATACTTACAATTTTATATCCCAAATTTCTTTAAATTTGTTCCTTTCCAAGTAGCCACTACCTTATTTCAGGTCTTACTATATTCACTTAACAAATAGTTACTGGGTACCCCCTGCATGTAAACCATTAGTTTAGGTATAGGGAAATAGTCATAAGCAAAACGGATAGAGTTTTTGTCCACATGAAGCTTACAACCTAGTAAGGAAACAAGGCAATCAATGATCATATACATAATACTTAACTGATTAACTTTTTAAAAAAGTACAGAGTCCTATGAAGGCATTTAAAAAGTAGTCTGTCAATGTGTGGGTAGAGAGAACCTATCCTACACCTAAGGGTTCCTTGGATAAATGATGTTTGACTACTGAAGGGCAACTAGCAGTTAATTAAATGAAGATGTGGGGAACAGGGGGTGGCAGCAGCACTACAGCGAAAAGCATGTGTAAAGATTCTGGGTTCTGAGGTAAGGAGAGGTAGTGGTGCACAGCGATTAAGAACATAAATTTTGGAGATAAACTGCCTGGATTTGATCCACCATTCATTAGCTGTGTAACCTGGGGCAAGTTATTCAGTTAATTTCTCTGAGCTTCCATGTTTTCCTGATTTTAAAATGGGGATAGCCCTGGCAGGTGTGGCTCAGTTGGTTGAGCGTTGTCCCACACACCCTCACCAAGAGGTTGCTGGTTCGATTCCTGATCAGGGCACGTGCCAGAGTTGTAGGCTTGATCCCCAGTGAGGAGGCCTGCAGGAGACAGCCGTGGATGTTTCTCTCTCTCTTTTCCTCACCCTTTCTCTCTCTCTCAAATCAATAAAAACATTTTTTTTAAATGGGGATAACAGAGGCATTTCCTTTCCAGAGTTACTGTGCAAATTAAATCAGTTAATGTATGTAAACAGCTTTGACCAGTGATGGCCACATAGTAAATGCTATTGTTAAATGTTAGCACTTAATGAACACGTTCATTCTGAGGAATGAAATAAAATAAAGCCACTGTGGTTGGAGTGTGAGAAACTAAGCTGGATAAATTGGCAGGTATAAAGGTAAAAGGTTTTAGCAGGGGAGTGAATAATATAATAAAAATGTAACGTGAAATTTCTCCCTCTCAGATCTCATCCTCCACACTGCCAAAAGAACACACATGGATCACATCAGCTCCTTCTTTAAAAATTTCCAAAGACTCCCCACTTTCTGCCTACATGACAAAAACCAACTGCCATACGCAACTTAAAAGGCCCTTTTCATTATCACTTCAATCTACCACTGTAGTCACACAATTCATCTAGTTCCCTTTACAATCTTAAGCCACTAACATATATGCACTTTATGCTTCAAAATTACATCTGACTTTTTCAACACTCTTGCACTTGTAGAACCTTCTCATTCTCTCCTCTACAGTAGTCTCTTTTCTCACCATTGATTGGAAATTTGGTACTATTACAGTTCAAAGCATTTTCACCCACAATTCAGTCTCTATAACTGAATTTAGATGGCATTTCTACAAAATCTTTAGAATTCTGCAGGTGATGTGGACTTACCTACCAATCCAGATATTCTTCCTTCCTATATTAAAGCTTGCTCCTTTCCTCTGAGGGCCCCATCTAAATTTCTTTATAAAAATGGAAAGACTAAGAAAAAAGATATAACCCTAAGTCCGTAGTTGGCAAACTGCGGCTTGCGAGCCACATGCGGCTCTTTGGCCCCTTGAGTGTGGCTCTTCCTAAGCCTTAGGAGTACCCTAATTAAGTTAATAACAGTGTACCTACCTATATAGTTTAAGTTTAAAAAATTTGGCTCTCAAAAGAAATTTCAACTGTTGTACTGTTGATATTTGGCTCTGTTGACTAATGAGTTTGCCGACCACTGCCCTAAGTCAACCCAAGTCAGGATTACTCCATCAAGATCAACAGTGGAACCAAACATTAACTGTCCTAGAAGTCAGAATTAAAGGCATGGGTTCTTAACCAGAGGTCCATGGACTCCTCAGGGCTACATGGTAATTTTATGAAGCCCCTCAAATCGCATGCAAAGTATGTGTACATGCCTTTTTCTGGGGAGAGGGTCCATACCTTTCATCAGAGTTTCAAAGATATCTGTGACCTCCAAAAGGTTAAGAAGTGCTCTAGAGAAAAAGCAAAGACAAGCAAATGTGATTAAAAGAGTGAATCCTTTTTACTTTTTAGGCTGTCAGGGGTGCCTCATGATCTCTTAATACCTGAAATCAGGTCAGAGGACATTATCCAATCAAAATAAAAGTTAATATGGTCCAAACAAATACTGCTTCTATGGAAGGAGGAACTCCATACACAAAACCAAATCCATGAAGGCAAGTCACAAGGCTGGTGCCTTACTCCAGGGGTTTCAAAATGGCACTAATAAGAAGAAAATATTTTACCTTTTATTCATATTTTCTTTTATCTCATTTATTGAAACATTCCTTTTCTGTGTGTTTTATAACATACATAACAGTATGGTACCATAATTTACGTAAGTGTACATATAATGGAAGTGGTTGCTCAATTTGTCTTACTTGTGGGAATATGAAACCACAGCTATAATCTACACACTTCAGTACCAAGTTAATAGTAACTCCAGAATAACACAAAGACCCACTAGTACAGTTCAGAATCCAAGAGTAAGAAATCTATCAGCTTTCACACAAAAAGCTAATCAATGTCAACTAAAAAGTGACTAAAAGGACCTCTCCCTACCCTTACTCTCCTTACTTTTGTTTGTTTATTAGCTAAACAAGCTTTAAAGGATTAGTTTTCAGCTAAGTCAGTCTGGTTTGTCCAAGATTCCCAGGATGATGTGACCAAAACATTTAATGGAAAAACTACTTGCGAAACCACAAACGGTCAACTAATCAAGATATTCTCATAATTTACCCAAAAAGAAATTACTCTTTTCTTCCAGGAAAATAAATGCGAGAAGACTACCAAGATTGCCAAGGCACATCTTAGAACAGGTGATTGAGAGTGTCACCAAGTGGTGATACCAAGAGATGCGGGGTCCATCCGCGACATGAAATGGGACAGAGATAGCCCTAACCTTGAAAATGTTTTTCCAAAACATTACAGCTACAAGCGAGTTGTCTGTCTGGCAGTAGGTAGGGAGCGGGGAGGGGGGTTGCTGGCCGGGGGAGAACCACGTGAGAGAAACTTTTAAATCCGAGCTACCTGTGCCTTTTCTAACTCTAAAGATCTCCTAAACCCCAGGTTTCTATGGGGAGACCAGTATTCTAAGCCCCTCCTCATGTTTCAAAGCCGCTGCCCCCCCCCCGGGGGGCGTAACCCCATCTAAAAAAAAAAGTGGATTTTTCTGGATCACGTTTGAGACCTAAATAGGTAGAAATACATAAAGATGCCAACATATCCTAACGGGAATCAGCTTGGGACAATGGAGAGGAAAGCATCAACCCAGGGAAGAAAAAGGGGTGCACGGTGCGGCATGGGGCAGAGAGGTGGGACCACTGACGTAATGCAGCTCTGACGAGAAATGAGGAGAGAACTGGTTGTAGGCACTTACACAACCCGGTGGAGAAATGACGGACGATACAACAATGAAGAAGAGAGCCGAAAAAACAATACAGATACAGTAAAACCGTGAGGAGCATGGGAAATTAGGACAGGCGTAGTGAGGAAGAACTACGGAGGGAGCCGGTAAAAAGTGGAAAAGCCTACAAGAAGAACACTTCGGAAAGTGCACAAGCCACTCCCAGAATTCAGTCCCCAGAAAAAGTCTAAGTCAGCCCCTGCCCTCCTTCACAGTACCTTCAGTTTATGCAGCTCCACCGTCTCTGCCGCCATCTTGTTACCCCTCCACTCCACTAGGCCCCCACTCGCAGCCTCCGCTTCCAGCAGCTCCCGCCCAGGCGCAGGGTCAACCAATCACTGCCACTCTTACTATCACCTCACACCATCAACTCTTCCCATTAGTCAATAGCTGCCGTCCTCTCACTCCTCCAGCCAGCTTTCCCCACCTCTCAAAAGGTGGGGCTGGGAGAGGGGCGGGTTCTGCGCCTTCCAAACGACGGAAACGGCGACCAATTGGGCGTCTTCATTGCAGACCCCCAGCCAATGGATGGCGGCAGCGCTAACCCTGTTCCACCAATAGGGAGACAGCAGAGAAGCGTGGGCGGCTGCTTCCTGGAGACCACAGGTATAGAAGGGAGAGCTGCGCCCCTCGCCGATCAGCTTCTGAAGCTTGCAGGTAGGGGTTTACGGGAGACTGGAAAGGGGTGCTCGGCAAAAATGGTTGGAGGCAAACCGTGATGGGAGGCGAAAGCGGCGGCGGGGGTTGGAGCGGCGGTGAGTTAAATACCGAGAGAGAACCAGAGGGGAGCCGACGTACGAGAGATGGAAGCTGGGAAAAGCATCGGGCAGGTTCAGTATTAGGGTTTAGGGAATTTTAGGTAGAGAGGGGCGGGCAAGAGCTGCTTCCTAACTGGACATCAACTTTAGCACGATTTTAAGGAGCCAAGTTCAGACGATCTGAGCCGCCTTTGGATTTGAGGTTAGGGCTCCAACTGGAGGCGCTCAACTTAGGTTCCTTCCTAGCTCAACCGAAAACCCGGGGTAAATTCTCCCAATGCCCCACGCTTGAGAGGAGGAATTGGGATGTTGGCTGCTTACATGCCACGGGGATGAGAGGACGGGCAAGCCCCAGAGTAAAGGTGAGGATTAGAAGTAGCTTTACCCCCTCGTGCCTCCTTAGTGAATCCTTGTTTCCCATTACCTGCTTCTGGAATTATGGGTGTATGTAACCTCTTCAGGCTTCCTTATTAACAACTTAAGGAAAATAAAGTGAAATACTTCTGTTTCCCTTGCTCCTTGAAGTAGGTGCCCAAGCCTAGATTTACTCCTTCAAGCTGAAGTGTAAGAATCAAAGATTACCATGTGTCTCTAAGATGTAGAGAGGACTCTTCTTGCCTTTTAAGTATTTTACTTCCCAAGTCTTCAGTTTTTCTTTGTGCATGATGGGGATGTTCTTTCATTCCCAATACAGTTCAGGGGATTTGTGCTATGCAGGAGACAATGTGGGGGCAAAAAAAATCAAAGAGGGGTTGAGAGGAAATAGAGGTGGACTCCTGCCTGATCCGCCACTGTGGTAGGATGAATGTGGGAGTAGCACACAGCGAAGTAAACCCCAACACTCGAGTGATGAATAGCCGGGGCATCTGGCTGGCCTACATCATCTTGGTAGGACTCCTGCATGTGGTGCTACTCAGCATCCCCTTCTTCAGCATTCCTGTTGTCTGGACCCTGACCAACGTCATCCATAACTTGGTGAGCGCTAAACCACACCCTATACCCACCCCAGGCCTTTCCCAAACAAAATAAAATCCCCAATTATTTGGAGATATGCCTTCCTTTGGGGATCTTAATCTTTGGGCTAAAGGACCATATGCTGCCCCTTCAAACTGCTCCCTTTTCTCCTCCCAGGCCATGTATGTCTTCCTACATACGGTGAAAGGGACACCCTTTGAGACCCCTGACCAAGGAAAGGCTCGGCTACTGACACACTGGGAACAGATGGACTACGGGCTCCAATTTACCTCTTCCCGCAAATTCCTCAGCATCTCTCCTATTGTACTGTGAGTCCAGTGGGAGATATGGGAAATGCTCCAAATGCCAGGTACAGAGGCCCACAGAGGAACTTAAAAAAAGTAGACTAATCACTTAGACCCTTTAAAGATATTATGGTATACTATGTCTAAATCTAGGGAGTGCAGTAAAAAGTAGAAAGCAATAATCAAGCATTCCTTGCTGCCTCCTTGGTGATAGGAGAACGGAGATGGGGCTGAGAAAACCAAGTAAAACCAAATGATTTTACATTTCCAAAAGATGTGAATAAATTAAGGCAGAACTGATGTAAATCTGTGAAAACTGGCTTTGGGGAGTGGAAGCAGAGAGGACTTAACAGTGATACAGGCTGAAACTGCTTCAGCTGTCATTTGCCACATGTCATTAACAATTATTAAACACACAAATTAACTTATAAATCTCCAGTTAAAGGTGCTGATTATCTTCCTGACCCCTAGGATATTTTCAAATATCCTAGGACTACATGCAATAAAACTGATCATTTAAAATAGAAGAGAGAGTCACTGGAAAGGCCAGCTTCACTCAACTTATTTCTTTTCTTCCCAGCTACCTCCTAGCCAGCTTCTACACCAAGTATGATGCTGCTCACTTCCTCATCAACACAACCTCATTGCTCAGCGTACTGCTGCCTAAATTGCCCCAATTCCATGGGGTTCGTCTCTTTGGCATCAATAAATACTGAGGGATGGGACTGGGGACAACATTGGAACAAAAGGCTGTAACATCTTTCCCTTCTCCATACTGTCTTCCTTTTCTTGGAAGCCTGAGAACTATACAACTGTTCCAAAACTCCCAGAATGAGAACTGATTGGAAAATGGGGCTCCCTGGGAGTAGCCCTGCTAGGAGCAGGCTTCTTTGAATCGGGAAAGGCAGATGAGGTAAGGGACAAATCACTCTCCTCCACAGGAGGCCATGTTTGGGCAGCTTGTTTGGTTTTCCCATGTCTTCCACCCCCACTACCTCCAGCTCTGTTTTGCTGTGTATTTCCCTCATAATAAAGGTCATTTTTTTTTCAGATATGGCTACTCTTTGGTCAGCAGGGAGGGTAGGGAGATGTCCTCATAAGGCTGGGGAAGAAAGATGGAACAGTGACTTAATACACAAAACTTTTCTAAGGTACTTTTTATCCCCTCTCCTTTGGTTCAGGAGGTGCCCTTCACTCCCAGCTAACACTTCGAGAAAGGATTCTCAAATGAGAAAAAGGACACTATCTATAAAGGCAAAGAACAGAGGGAAGAAACAGGTTGCCAGTTACATATTTATAGAAAGATAATCCCCTGGCTTTAAATAGTTATGTACATACAAATATCAACAAACTTAAAAAAATACAAACCCTTGGATCATAAGGGGCCTGCCAGGAACCCCTTTATTCTTTCCCCTCACCCAAGGGCAGAGGGCATGAGTCTGATTTTTTTAAAATTATTAGTTTGGCCATCCCTGCAGCAACAAGCATGAAGTTGGGAAGTTACCCACAAGGTGACAGAAAAAATTCAGAGTTCCCACTCTCTGAACTCTATCTCCTATAATTAGAGTTACATGCTTTCTTGTTCTGTCTTTTAACTAGTATTGGGCTAACTAGTATATTCAGGAGGGAGCCCTGAACTGGGTCAAGAAATAAGACAGACTCATAGTTTAAAAAGAGGAGGGAAAGTCATCTGCTGTAGAAGCAAAAGACAAGACAAAGGCATACAGACCCTAGGGAAATACCCAGTTCCCACACTCCTCTGGGAGATATTGTCCAGCCCAGGTCCATGCCCTAGGTTCTTTGCTGTAGCCACCCCCTATTTCTTTGGTATTGTCAGAAGACCAGATTCAGTTCCTGGGTACCGGTGGAGGAGGGAGAGTGGTTCTGGGGCTTCCTACAAGTACTGAGTGAACAATTTGAGCTTAAAAGTTTCCCTTTTTAAAATATTTAAAAATAAATCAAACTCCATCCTATGCTGTACACAGCCCTTTTGACTCCCTGACATTGATTTGAAGTTCGGCAAAAATGGTGTACAAGAAGAAAACAAGTGTCAACGTTGGAAGGGCCTCCTCACTTTCTTCCGCCTCTTCGGTTTGGCTTCTCCCTTGGGTACTGTGCTGTTGGGCTTGGAAGCTCCGGGGGCCCCAGGACCAGGGTGAGCTGCAAAGAAGTTCCCATTGGACATCTGTCCCGGGGGTACTTGAAAGATCCGGTTCAAGAAATCCTGAAGGTCAGCAGGAGGAGCATCTGGAGTGGCTCTGAAAGGAAAACAGAAGAATAATGAGGCAAAAGAGATTCAAAGTCAAACATAGGTAACTATGTTAAAGATATATTGAGTCAGTTACCAAACTTCTTAAAGGGTGAGGCATCTAGGTGTCCTAAGCACCATATTCAGAACTAGAATAGTGGATAGATTATTGAAAGAAATACCACCTACCTCTGTCGCCCACTGGTGCCTGGTATCCGAGAACCAAATGAGATGTGATAGGGGACTCTATGAGTATCTGGGGAGATTCCTACTCGCTGACATCCAGCCCACTCTGCACACATGAGAAAGAATTAGCTAATACATCATATAAGCATATATGAGCCTGTATTTCTACAGAACAGAAGTGTACCTGTGATGTCATACACCTTTCCATCCATCAGTGCAAAGTAGGTGATCTTGAGGCCCAACATACTTGACTCTGCCCAAAAGTCTCCTTCTTCAGCAGGATGCAGCCTATTACACTCAGCACAGTATCTGGCACTCTTAGGTTCCCGGTCCATTTCAAACCTCCTGCAAGCCAACAGAAGGGCAATTCCTTACTAATTTGTCAAGCCTGTGACATTTCTGTAGTCTCATTATTATGTGTTATTACATATACCTATGCACACCCTTCTCTCAATCTTCTATCTTAAAGGTAAAAAATGTCTTTTTTTTAAAAAATATACTTTTATTGATTTCAGAGAGGAAGGGAGAGGGAGAGAGAGATAGAAACATCACTGATGAGAAAGAATCATTAATTGGCTGCCTCCTGCACGCCCCATACAGGATCAAGCCCGAAACCCAGGCATGTGCCCTGACCAGGAATCGAACCATGACCTCCTGGTTCACAGGTCAATGCTCAAGCACTGAGCCACACCCACTGGACTTCTTTTTTTTCTTACTAATTAGAATCCCCAATCTCTTTACAATATGACAGAAGTGGAAACCCAAGAGTTCTTTTACTCACCATTTCTATCCCACAACTACCAATAATACAAAGAAGGTCTTTGGCTACCTAACCCCTAAGCCAGTGATGGCGAACCTATGACACGCGTCTCAGAGGTGACACGCGAACTCATTTTTTTGGTTGATTTTTCTTTGTTAAATGGCATTTAAATATATAAAATAAATATCAAAAATATAAATCTTTGTTTTACTATGGTTGCAAATACCAAAAAATTTCTATATGTGACATGGCACCAGAGTTAAGTTAGGGTTTTTCAAAATGCTGACATGCCGAGCTCAAAAGGTTCGCCATCACTGCCCTAAGCTGTGGCTGTTACATTCCTATTTCATACCTGTGCTTTCCCTGGCATCGACTGCACATCATAGTATTCATAGCCTCTTTGAGGTCATCCTGCAGCTTGGACAGAAACTCATTCACTGACCGGCTCAGCTCATTCTCTGCCATTCGTTTCCTAAGAGAAGAAAGGCTTTATAAATCAGAGGGTATTGAACAAGGAATAAAAGGAGACAGATCTGCTGGCCTCTTAAAGGCCTTTTGCCTACTAGAAAGACAAGCAATTTTCTCCACCTTAGAGGGCATTCACCCGCAACTCTAGGAACCTCTGCTATTGAAGATTATTCATTTACGCCACCTGACAATTTCCTATCTCCAACTTACATCTCATATTCCTTCCGCCTTTCAGGATTGCTGACAATGTCCCAAGCTGCCCGCAAAACCTTGAAGGCCTCCTCAGCCCGGGGATGATGATTTTTGTCAGGATGAACCTACCAAAACAAAGAAAGAATTCAATCACAAATCCATTCCAAACTTCTCCCCATCTTGGGTCAAAACCTTATGTTAAGTGATAGCCCTGGCCAGTGTGGTTGGGTTTCATCCCATGCACCAAAAGGTTGCTGATTCAATTCCTGGTCAAGGGCACATACCAGGGTTGTGGGCTCAGTACCCAGTAGGCAGCATGCAGGAGGCAGCTGATCAATGTTAGCTGTCACATTGATGTTTCTTGCTCTCTTTCTCCTCTCCTCTCTAAAAAAGGCAATAAACTATTAAAACACACACACACAAATCATGTCAAATGATTCTTTTTCACTCCCTTTTAGAGAGTCAATATAGCTTTTTTAAAAAAAAAAAAAAGTTAAATTCTTTATTGTTTAATATATTACATGTCTCCCTTTTCCCCCATTGACCTCTCCCCAGCCGCTCCCACCCCCCAGCACATAACCTCACCCTGCTACGTCTGTGTCCATTGATTATGCTTATATGCATGCATATAAGTCCTTTGGTTGATCTCTTACCCATCCTCCCCTACCTTCCCTCTGAGGTTTGACAGTCTGTTCGATGCTTCTGTGACTCTGCATCTATTTTTGTTCATCAGTTTATGTTGTTCATTATATTCCACAAATGAGTGAGATCATGTGATATTTATCTTTCTCCGACTGGCTTATTT
Source organism: Myotis lucifugus (assembly GCF_000147115.1). Taxonomy (NCBI): domain Eukaryota; kingdom Metazoa; phylum Chordata; class Mammalia; order Chiroptera; family Vespertilionidae; genus Myotis; species Myotis lucifugus. The sequence continues at coordinate 3,629,616 of NW_005871167.1, read as the reverse complement.
TGCTTAGCATAATGCTCTCTAGGTCCATTCATCCTGTTGCAAATGGTTAAGAGTTCTTTCTTTTTTACAGCAGTGTGATAATTCCATTGTGTAGATGTACCACGGTTTTTTAGTCCACTCATCTGCTGATGGGCACTTAGGCTGTTTCCAAATCTTAGCTATTGTAAATTGTGCTGCTATGAACATAGGGGTGCATATATCCTGATTGGTGTTTCTGATTTCTTGGGATAATATTCCTAGGAGTGGGATTACTGGACCAAAAGGGAGTTCCATTTTTAATTTTTTGAGGAAAATCCACACTGTTTTCCACAGTGGCTGCACCAGTCTGCATTCCCACCAGCAGTGCGCAGGGGTTCCTTTTTCTCTACATCCTCGCCAGCACTTGTTCGCTGATTTGTTGAGGATAGCTATTCTGACAGGTGTGAGATGGTACCTCATTGTCGTTTTGACTTGCATCTCTCAGATGATGACTTTGAGCATGTTTTCATATGTCTCTTGGCCTTCTGTACGTGCACTTTAGAAAAATGTCTATTTAGGACAAGCATGTCAAACTCAAAGGCTAACACGGGCCAAATAAACAAGGTTTAAGTTTATGTGGGCCGCAAAAAAACAACCAGAAGCTTCAATTTTCATAGGAACATGCTGAATACAAAGGGCTGAAATAAATGGGTAATCGTTAACATAAAAATAGAACATTTTAATAAAAATTAATATTTTTTCTTGAACATTAATTTACCAGACATTGAATAACTGCACAAATTAATAAGTGTAACACAACCAAACCTATTTTTCTTGTTCTCTGAAAGCAAAATATTTCCTGTTGCGCACACCAAACAAGTCAGTACAAGACTAATGATGTGGCAATTGGCTGCTAAAATATTCACTGCTAATATTAGTGGAGAGAAATGGTGTGCCTGTGTGTAAGGGAAATGAATGCAACACGATTATAATAATCAGTCATTAGCAAACATTGTAGTTCGTTATTAATAATTATGTATAATGGGATATTGTAAAAATTAAGTCACAAAATTTATATTAAAATGTTTCTTACATACCGTTATATTGGCTGGGCCGCATGCAGCCTGTGGGCTGCAGGTTTGACAGGCTTGATTTAGGATCTTTGCCCTTTCTTTTATTGGATTATCTTCCTTTTATTAAGTTGTATGAGTTCCTTATAATTTTTAGAGATTAAAACCTTGGGGAAACCAAGATGGCGGCATAGGTAAACACCGGAGTTTGCTGCCTCGAACAACCACTTCAAAAATACAACTAAAAGACGGAACGGACATCACCCAGAACCACAGGAAGGCTGGCTGAGGAGAGACTCTACAACTAGAAGGAAAAACAACAGCATTACGAGGATTAGAGAAGGCGCAGTGTGGAAAATTTAAAGGTACGGTGGTGCGGCGGTGCGCGCGCAAAGCAGGCTGGTGGCTGAGGGCGCGGTTGTCGTTTTCAATCAGGAGTGAGTCTCAGACTCTGGGCTACAGATCCGGGCGAGTCTCTAGGGACCCAGACTCAAACAGGAGAAGCGGGACTGTCTGGCTACGGTCCCTCCGAGGTTTGCAGCGGTTGTGGGGACAGAGAGGCAGAGCCCCTGGAGACGGACTGAGAGCAGCCATAGCTGCTCCCTCCCCCCGCCCTGTTGAGCCCGCCCCACCCAGGCCCTGCGCAGAGCCATTTGCCGATCGCCTCAGGCAAAGGCTGGACTAGCGCCTCCCCAGAGGACTGAAGTTTTCCGCACAGCTGATTCCTACAGCCAGTCGGCCTGGTGGTCAAATCCCTCTAGTGTTAACTACAACAATTAAGGCTTGGCTAGAACAAGACTGCGCACAAAGACCACAAGGGGGTGCACCAAGAAAGCATAAAAGATGCGGAGACAAAAAAACATGTCAGAAATGGAGGATATGGAGCTAAGAATCGCAATTTTGAGGGTTTGCTATAAACTTGAGCAGAGCCTCACGAAAACTAATGAGACCCTCGATGCTACGATAAAGAAATTAGAAAGTAAGCATACACGGACTGAAATAAAGAATATTATACCCAATAGCAGACCAGAGGAGCACAAGAATCAAACCAAAGATTTGACAAAAAACACCCAACTGGAAAAGCAAAATGAAAAAAGAATCCGAAAGTGTGAAGATAGTGTAAGGAGCCTCTGGGACAGTTTCAAGCGTACCAACATCAGAATAATAGGGGTGCCAGAAGATGAAAGACAGCAAGATATTGAAAACCTATTTCAAGAAATAATGGCAGAAAACTTCCCCCACCTGGTGAAAGAAATGGACTTACAGGTCCAAGAAGCGCAGAGAACCCCAAACAAAAGGAATCCAAAGAGGACCACACCAAGACACATCATAATTAAAATGCCAAGAGCAAAAGACAAAGAGAGAATCTTAAAAGCAGCAAGAGAAAGAGACTCAATTACCTACAAGGGAATACCCATACGACTGTCAGCTGATTTCTCAACAGAAACTTTGCAGGCCAGAAGGGAATGGCAAGAAATATTCAAAGTGCTGAATACCAAGAACCTACAACCAAGATTACTTTATCCAGCAAAGCTATCATTCAGAATTGAAGGTCAGATAAAGAGCTTCACAGACAAGGAAAAGCTAAAGGAGTTCATCACCACTAAACCAGTATTATACGAAATGCTGAAAGGTATCCTTTAAGAAGAGGAAGAAGAAAAAGGTAAAGATACAAATTGTGAACAACAAACATGCATCTATCAGCAAGTGAATCTAAGAATCAAGGGAATAAATATTCTGATGTACAGAATGACTTGGTGATTATATTGAATCAGGGACATAGAAAGGGAATGGCCTGACTTTTCTTGGGGGGGGGGGGAAGGGGAATGGGAGATTCGGGAAGAGACTGGACAAAAATCGTGCACCTATGGATGAGGACAGTGGGTGGGGAGTGAGGGCGGAGGGTGGGGCGGGAACTGGAAGGAGGGGAGTTATGGGGGGGGGGAAGAGGAACAAATGTAATCTGAACAATAAAAATTTAATAAAAAAATAAAATAAAAATTAAAAAAAAACAAAAAAAAAAAACCTTATCGATGTAATATTGGCAAATATGTTCTCCCATACAGTGGGCTCTCTTGTTGGTTTCTTTTGCTGTGCAGCAGCTTTTTATTTTGAGGTAGTTTATCTTCAGTTTCCATTTATCTTCAGTTTCCATTGTCCTAGGAATTGTATCAGCAGATATTGCTACAACATATTTCTGATATTTTGCTGCCTATAGATTCTTCTAAGATTTTTATGTTTTCCTGTCTTACCTTTAGGTCCTTTGTCCACTTTGAGTTTATTTTTGTGTATGGTGTAAGTTGGTGTCTAGTTTCATTTTTTTTTTGTATGTATCTGTCCAAATTTCCCAGCACCATTTATTAAAGAGACTGCCTTGAATCCATTGTATGCTCTTGCCTCCTTTGTCAAATATTGAGCATAACGGCTTAGGTCGATTTCTGGGTTCTCTGTTCTGTTCCATTGGTCTATATGTCTGTTCTTGTGCCAGTACCAGGCAGTTATGAGAACAGTGGCTTTGTAATATAGCTTGATATCTGGTATTGTAATCCCTCCAACTTTGTTATTCTTTCTCAGGATTGCTGCAGCTATTCGGGGTCTTTTTTTATTCCAGATGAATTTTTGGAGAGTTTGTTCCAGGTCTGTGAAAAATTGGTATGTTAATGGGGATTGCATTGAATCTATAGATTGCTTTGGGTAGTATGGACATTTTAATGATGTTGATTCTACCAATCCATGAACACGGTATATTCCTCCATTTGTTTATATCTTCCTCTATCTTTTTTCAATGTCCTGTAGTTTTCCGAGTACAGGTCTTTTAACTCCTTAGGTAAGTTTATTCCTAAGTATCTTAATTTTTTTGATGCAATGGTAAATGGGATTTCTTTTCGTTTGTTTCTCTTTCTGTGAGTTCATTATTGGTGTATAAAAAACCCATAGATTTCTGGATGTTAATTTTGTATCCTGCTACATTGCCAAATTCATTTATTAAGTCTAGTAGTTTTTTGATGGAGTCTTTAGGGTTTTCTATGTGTAATATTATATGATCTGCGAATAATGACAGTTTTACTTCTTCTTTTCCAATTTGGATGCCTTTTATTTCTTCTTCTTGTCTGATTGCTATGGCTAGCACTTCCAGTACTATGTTGAACAGGAGTGATGAAAGTGGGCATCCCTGTCTTGTTCCTGTTTCTGATAGGCTTTAAGTGGGGGTGATGCTGTATTGCTTTCCGGAACTGATTGGCCCCTCTTCAACCCAGTCCCTGAGGGCTCTTTGGGGCTATTCAGAGTCTTTGTTTCCTTGGGAAAACTCAAGACGTAGGCCAGGTGTGGCATTATTAGCTGTCTTGAGGCTGCTGGCAGGGATTGGCTCTTCAGGAGAAAAATGGTTTGGAAGGTCACAAATGTCTCAGTGCCAGATTCCTGGTCACCTCTCCTGCTCTGCTTTCCTCCACAGCCTCTCCCCAGGCCCCACAAATCACCTCTACCTGCACCACAGCCTCAGGTGACTGTTTGTAATTGAAAGGTCCTATGAACTGGTTTTAGTGAAGACAAACAAAGGCAAAACATTCAAGAGACTGTGAGTTTCTCTACCCTCCCCCCATCCCCGGCACCACGCTGCTTGGGCAGCTCTTCATGCCACCTTTCTGGGTGCAGCCTCTCTCAGCCGTGGACTTAGATCTGGATTCCCCAGCCGCCAGCAGCCCTGTGGACTTCTTTCCACAGTCGGATGTTATGCCTGTCCCCAAGGGACATGGCCTTGGTGCAGTGCAGCTTCCTCCTGACCCTCAGCCTGGTGGTCGCATGTCTCTCTCCAGCCCAGATCCCTGATCCTACAGTTCTTCAGGCGCCCTCTGCCCCTCTTGGCTGCTGTCTCATCAGCTGTGTCTAATTCGCCAATTCTGGCTCTCCAATTTAGTTGCTTCTTCTTTTTTTTTTTTTTTTTTAGAGACGGGGTCTCGCTATGTTGCCCAGGCTGGAGTGCAGTGGCTATTCAGAGGCGCGATCTCACTACTGATCAGCACGGGAGCTTTGACCTGCTCTGTCTCCGACCTGTGCCGGTTCACCCCTCCTTAGGCAACCTGGTGGCCCCCCGCTCCCGGGAGGTCACCATATTGATGCCGAACTTAGTGCGGACACCCGATTGGCATAGCGCACTACAGCCCAGAACTCCTGGGCTCAAGCGATCCTCCAGCCTCAGCCTCTCCAGTAGCTGGGACTACAGGCGCGCACCACCATGCCCGGCTAGTTGCTTCTTCTATGTCAGTGGTTCTCAACCTTGGCTGCACATTAGAATCACCTGGGAATCTTTTTAAAATCCTGATTTCTGGGCCTCGCCCTCCGGAAATTCTGTTTCTTTGTTATGGGGTGGGGCCACAACATTAGTAACAAAGAAACAGAATTTCCGGAGGATGAGGCCCAGAAATCAGGATTTTAAAAAGATTCCCAGGCGATTCTAATGTGCAGCCAAGGTTGAAACCACTGTGTGCTCCAAGACAAGCACAGGACACGTCTGCCTATTTGGCCGCCATTTTCTCCTCTCAATATAGCTTAATAATTAATTGCTCTGGCTCTGCAGAGAGATCTCTGTTCAAGTCACAGCTCTGTCACTATTAGCTACATGACCTAGAATATTTTATCTATCATAGATTGTTGGGAGTATTAAATGAGAATACATGTGAAGTATATATCACAGAATCTGTACTAGGGTGATCCACCATCCCCGTGCACCTGGGATTGTTCCAGTTTTAGCAGTGAAGTTCATGTCTCAGGAAAGCCCTCAATCTCAGGCAAACAGGGATGGTTGGTCACCTGACCTGGCACATATATACTAATTCCTCACATTTTAACTTTATTGTCAGTTATAAAATAAGAGTTCCAAAGATGTTACATTCTCACTTTTCTAACTAGAAAATTCTCATATCTACTCAAAACTTCCTACAATAGTTTGCCTTTCTGTCCCAGAAATGAAATAGCATATTATGATACAGGCTTTTTATTCCCTTTTCAACCTTTCTCCAAGACAAACAGTAACTTCTCTTCTACTGCTTATTATTCCCATCCTCATCCCTCCAAAATACAGAGATAAAGCTGGTCTCTTGACTGATGCCAAATAAGCAGAATGCTGTTAAATCTCCCATATTCCCAGGCTTATTGAACAGCCTTGTAATCATGGTCACTCTAGGGCAGCGGTTCTCAACCTGTGGGTCGCGACCCCTTTGGCGGTCGAACGACCCTTTCATGGGTTGCCTAAGACCATCCTGCATATCAGATATTTACATTACGATTCATAACAGTAGCAACATGACAGTTATGAAGTAGCAACGAAAATAATTTTATGGTTGGGTCACAACATGAGGAACTGTATTTAAAGGGCCAGAAGGTTGAGAACCACTGCTCTAGGGCCTAATAAGGGCAGTGAGAGATTCTATAAAAGAACCTCACTGACACACTGACCGAGAACAAGGGGGATTCCTGGGGTGTGAGGCAGGGTATTGAGGTCTGGGTAACTTAACATCATCTCTACTCCAAAGAAGTTGAAAATGATATTTTTTGGGGAGATTGATATTCCACAAACGAGGATATCTGCTAAAAAAGACATGAAGGTGAGAAAAGAGCTCTACTATTAGTAACTATTTGAGTGTAAGCACTTGTTCCCCACTCTAAGAATATCCCAGGCTATCAACTAAGGGGCATGCATTTCCCACCAAATTAATTTAGTCCTCTTGTAAGTTGCAGGACTGGCACTTTATTGTGCCTTGAATGGTTAATGGAAACCATGGTTGCCCATTCCTTTGGTGTCATGCAACTGTTGAAGTAATCTGCACACTGTGATACTGTACCAATCTAGTTCCATACATTCAGTCAAACAGGCCACCTGTGCAATTTACACAACATTATTTATATTCATAATATAGTTTCACTTGTACAGAAATAGAATCATCTAAAAATAGAAATCTAATATTAACTTCTAATAGCAATTTGATTGCATACTTGTATTAAATCATTTCCCTCAAGCATGTGGTGTATCACAACTCCCACTCACTTTTTATTAATAAAAGCAACCATATTTTCTTTTCTTTTTTTAATTTATTTTTAAAATATATTTTATTGATTTTTTTACAGAGAGGAAGGAAGACAGATAGATACGTCGATAAGCTGCCTCCTGCACACCCGCTACTGGGGATGTGCCCGCAACCAAGGTACATGCCCTTGACTGAAATCAAACCTGGGACCCTTCAGTCCGCAGGCCAATGCTCTATCCACTGAGCCAAACCAGCTAGGGCCATATTTTCATATATGACATACATTTGCACATATTTCTGATTTTTATTCCATTTTCCTTCCCTTTCCCACTCTGGGTTGCTGGTCTTTTTTTAAAAGATATTTTTATTGATTTCAGGAAGGAAGGGAGGGTAAGACATAGAAACATCAATGATGAGAGAGAATCATGGATCAGCTGCCTCCTGCATGCCCCACACTGGGGATCAAGCCCGCAACCCAGGCATGTGCCCTGACCGGGAATCGAACCGTGACCTCCTGGTTCATAGGCGACGCTCAACCACTGAGCCACGCCGGTCAGGCTGGGTTGCTGGTCTTGAAATAGCTTTTCTTTCACCTGGTCCTGGAATAATCACTCACAAGCACTCCCTGAACTGTCCCATACTAGGTCCACACTTGCCATTCTGGGACAGATGGTTGAATTTCCCTATATTCAGAAACACCCCTCATTTGTTCAGGGAGAGGAACTGACAAGTTTTCTGAATAGACCTCTTCTCCACCCTAGCAGAGGGACTTCAACTCAACATTTCAAAGTGAGTGAGTCCAACATTACCTGATATACCAATTCATTTCTTTTCATTAAGAAAAAGAATCTCATCCAGCTGGTGTGGCTCAGGGGTTGATCATTGACCTATGAACCAGGAGATCACAGTTTGATTCCGGTCAGGGCACATGCCTGGGTTGTGGGCTCGACCCCCAGTTGGGGGCATGCAGGAGGCAGCCGATTGATGATTCTCTCTCATCACTGAGGTTTCTATAGCTCTCTCCCTCTATCTGAAATCAATAAAAACATATTTAAAAATAAAAAAGTTTTATGACTCTTTTCTAAGAATTAAAGTTACTCTTCAGCTTAAAGTTGATTTTCTTTTCTGCCTTCCCTTTATTCGACTCTCCCTAAAATTAGGAAATAAAATATAGGCACAAAAGGGATAGGAAACGGGGTGGGGGGGGGGGATACTCACCATTACTGCCAACTGCCTATAGGCCTTCTTCATTTCAACATCTGATGCTGTGGCTTCAACCCCCAAGACGTGGAAAGGGTTTAGCTCATCTTCAGGAACCCCAGCCATGGTCAAGAGTCGAGTCACTTCCTCTTCAGGCTGGTAATAGCGACCACTAGCTACAGGTGCATTCTCTTGTCTGTTAGTCCTCTGTTTGACCCAAGGCAACTCCAGCCAACCCCACTGAACCATTCTCACCATCTGCTGCCATGGCCTGCTCTCTCTCAGCACAATCAGACAACGCTGTAAGGTGGGAGAATCCAGCCAAGAGAAGAGCCAGGTGGCTTTAGCCCTCCAGCCTAACCGGTCACCCAGTCTCACAAGAAACTGCCAGGCCACCTGCAGACAGCCCAACAAGAGGGCCAGAGCCAGAAGCAGCAAAGCACCCAGTAGCCTAAGAAAACAGGTGAATAGCCCTGCCCCATAGCAAAACCCCTGGTTCAGAAACTGGAACATTACCTGGGCCCAGCCACCCAGTCGCCCTGCCCAGACTCCTGCCCAGACTCGAAAAAGGTCCAAATCACTGCCTTTCAGCTGCCTGCATGCATAGATGAGATGGCCACAAGTTTCCACATACTCTCCCACCAATACCAGCAGTTCGATCAGCCACCAGAAACCTGCTTGTCCAAGCTGACACAGTTCTTCTGCTCCCCATAATCCCAAGCCTCTGCGCTTATCTGCTTGACTTCGTTTCCGGCCCAGCCGATGTCGACCAGGGGACCTGGGATCCCTGCGTCCACCCTCCCAAGTATCGTCCTTGGCTGCAACACGGTGCCGCTGTCTCCGGGGTGGAGGTTTCTTTCCACTGGGCACACGAGAAAAATCACTGGGGAACTTGGGTTCCTCATCATCATATTCCTCTTCCAACTCTTCATGTTCTCCTAAAGCTGGAGACATACAATGGTGGCAAAAGTTGCTAGAAGAGTTATCTCCTCCCCCAGAGTAAGGCTCTTCAGGGATTCCAGGGGTTCCCTGGCAGTTGCAAGCAGATGGAATGGAAAGAAAAGAAGGGTTTTCATCCTCCTGGTGCCCAGCCTCATTCTCTCTTGAGAGTTCCTGATCCACTCCTGACTCTTCTGAAGATGCCTCACTCTGATCAGGGTCCTCTCCATTTCTAGGGGGTCCTGGACCCCTGGGGGGGCCATGGCTTGGATCCGACCAGTGGGCTGGGTTTGGGGGCTGCGTGTACTTAGGACTAGAGTGCTTTGTGAGGCAGCGGGTACCATTTGGAGCAGGCCTCGCTGAGTCCCTGAGTCCTGAGAATGAAAGTATTTCAGGGTCCAGAGAGGGTCCTAAAGTCCTGAGGGAGGCACCACCACTGTGGTGGGCTCCACACGACTGTCTTTCTCCGGGGTGCTTCTGGGCCATGACCCCCTGGCTTCCTGAAGATTTTAGGTCACAGCCATCATGGTAAGTTCTAATGCCTGTAACAAAGTATCAAGTTGGGTCAAGGATAGGTCCAAGAAAGGGGTTAAATTGAGAATATACATAGTATATAGAATGCATCCACCTCCCTTGCTTCCCAAGTTCTTTGGGGGCATTTATTGCCTCTAGCGATAAGCCAATAACTACTTTAACCACAACACCACTCCCTGCCCCCTCCTCCAACTCCACCTAAGTTTTTCTTCTCTCTCCCGAAAGATACAGCTCTGAATCCGGAAAAGAGGGAGGTACTGCAAAGGGTGTGGTCCTGGGATCACTCTAGGGAAAAACGGAAAGACGATCGGAAAGGAGGGCTGTAGGCTGCCTGAAAAGGGTGGGGACCCTGCGGCCCTTAAAGAAAACCTGGAGGCGGAGCTTGGGGTTGCCCCTAAGACAGACAACGAGGGAACCCTGAGCCTGGGCAGACGGGGAGAAGGTAACGTACCGAAGAGCGGCGGTAACTCCTCCCCCTCGAGCTGCTGGGCCCAGAGCCAGGGGAGCTAAGAGAGCGGCTCCCCCGGCTCCGCCTCCCGCTCAAGCTCTGCTTCCGCCTTCCGTCCCCGCCGCAAACGCCGACCTACGCCTACTTTCACTTCCGGGGTCACCACGGAAGAGACAAGAAGGAAAAGAAAAAGCGGTTGGCTGAAGCGCGAGCCAGTCTAGCGAGCAGCGTGTCAAATCAGGAGGCGGTCCTGGGGGGGGCGCGGGTACCGCCCCTTAAAGGGCCCTCTGCTGCGGCCCTCCGCGTGCTGAAGTAGAATCCCTGCAAGTTGCACCCCTGGAAGCGAAGCAAGTGGGTGCTGCAGCAGCGCCTGCGGTCTGGGGACAGCTTCTTAGGGTCCCTCTGGCTGGATTTGTGGGCTTTTCCGAGACTGGGAGATAGAGGACAGCCTCTGAGCCATAGTTTGTTTCCCTTGCAGACAAAACTAGGGAGCATAGAGGGGCCACCGCCCTGACCCCTTCCTTGCTGGCTGAGGACAGAGGCTCTTTTGTATCATGTTCTCTCCAAGAGAAGACACCCCGGGCCAGCCCCCGCCCTGGTCCCCCTAGCACTGCCCCTTCTTTCCCAGCAACCCTCGGCCTCCCCGGCTTCTGACCCAGCTGGCGAACCGCCCCGGATAACTGCAGCTACCACGGCCCGGACCCGCCCCTCTGGACGCAGCTCCAGGCCCCCTCACGGAGCGGGGCCCGGAGACCACGCGCGTAGCAGGACCTGAGCGGAGAGCCAAAAACCGTGCACTCCGCCGCGGGCAGCTTTGCATCTCATTTGCATACCGAGCCGTTCGGCGGACGCAGACAGCGACCCCTCCCCCACGCAGACCCGGCTCGGGTCCCCTCTCTGTCGGTCCCTTCCTCTGCACACGCCTCTCCCGTTAGCCCTCCTTCCAGACTGCGCCTGACTCCGCAAGCTCGGCCACCCATGCACCCCTCGCCGGCGGCCCCAAACCCCCAGTCCCGACCACCCGGTCCTCCAGAAGACAATACTCCAATTCTCTGGGAAGTGGGAGAAACCAAGGCAAAGCGAGGGGGGCGCCGAGACCCCACCTGGGGCTCTGAAAGCTTCCCATTGTCGAGTCATCGCCCAAGTATTCAGAGACTTTTCCGCAAACCTCTTGTGCACCCAGGACCCTTTCCTGCTATGGTGGGTGGGGGGGTCTCCGCTCCCAGCCTCAAGCAGTAGGCAAACTGTGTTCCCCCCACACACAAGGGGAAGAGTTGGAGGGGCCCGCCCCGTGATGTCACCCCCGCCCTGTCCCCTTCCTCCACCCCCACCCCCACCCCCCCAAGCTGGTTGCTTTTAGTTCACGGGGCTTGGGCTACGACTTGCAAGAGTTTAGGGGGCAACGAACTGAGTGGCCTTGGGGGTACCGACGCCCGACAGCCGCCCGGACACCTAGGACCTCCGGGCAGGGATGCAGCTGGGGGTCTAGGGAAGCACTTCTACCCCCTTCCTCTCCTCAGCCTGGCAGGGTGGTGAGTAGTGAACACCCCCTCCCAAACCTCTCCTTGTTTGGGGTCCCTAGGCTTCCAAGAGAATTGAGGAGAGGAACCCCAGGGATTCCCCAAACCAACCCTCCAGCCTGTTGGGACCGTGATGTCCAGAAGAAGACAGCTGGGGGGATGTGGCTGCATCCACCCCACCCCCCTCCCACAGTGCCCCCCATGCCAGCCCCTCCTTGGTGTTCTCCTCGCAGGAACCGAGTTCAAGTCCCACTGTCAGCCCCCAATCCCCTGGGGAAGGGAGGGATAGGACAAGTCCCAGTGCCCTGAGGGGAGGAGCGGGAGGCTACCAGAACCGATCTGTGGGCCAGGTGCCTGCTCATTCCATGGGGGTCCTTGGGGCTGGACTGGCCGGAGGCCCCTCCCCCAACAGCTCCATCTCCCGAGAAGCAGAGGCTTGAAACCGTGGCAAATGTGGATTCCTTGCCCCAAACTCTTTCAGTTCCTGCCACTCCCCCCTCCCCCCTGGGGTTGGAGCAGCCGTCCAGAGACCCCACCCTGCTCTCCTCTTTCTGCTCCTTCTCCCCCTTTTATGAACCCCACCCTTCCTAGTCCAGTGTGGTGATATTGAGTCCCAGCTGCAGGTGGGGGCAAGCTTTCTTTTTGCAGCTGGAACAGGTTGCTGTAGTCCCATTGGTGCCCCTGGACTCCTCCCACCACAGATTTAGGACTTCCTACTCCTCCCATCCCCCCCTGGAAAGTTAGGGGGCAAAAAAAGGTTCATCCCCTTATAAGATTTTCATGTATGTTTTAGTTAGTGTCCTTGTTGCAGAGGGTGGTAAAGAGACAGCTGGCTCCCCTCGACCCAATCCCGTAAGTTTTCTTTAGTTACTCCAGTGGTGCCATGCTCCCTCCTGAAATTGGGCTCTCTTCAAATGAAATAGAGGTACAAAGTCCTCAAAATTCATGGGCACCTGAGTTGCTGCCCCCTACTCCCTTGCAGGTTTCCCAAACCCCTCGAGACATTCATGGATGGATGAGAGGAGCTGACATTGACCTCCCCCTCTGTGACCACCTTCTCTTCCTGCCATGGAGGAAGCTTTGCTGCCCCTGGCCATGACCTCTGACCCCAGGCCCTTTAATCAACAACTCCCAGAGCCTCCAGACCCAAGATGTGTCTTGGAACCCCAGGACAATCCTGAACTGGCACCTGCCCTGGTGTGTGCTCTTTGCTGCTGCTTTGGAATCATCTACTGCTGTTTCGGTGAGGGCAGAGCCAAGGTTCTGGGGGGCAGCTGCCCAAGACTGTCACCCCTCAAGGATGCTGTTAACTTTCTCCTTTGCTCCTGGGCTACCTCTAATACTCTACCAGGGAATGCTACCTTCAGTGTGGCCCATGCTGCTCTTGCCAGCTCTTATTTATCCGCCCCCCATGCCCTCCAGCTGTGACCCCTGGCATTCCCGCTTGCCTTCCCCGTGCCTTCTACCTCAAAACTCCATTCCCAAATTATCATCCATGCTTTAGGCTTCTTCACCCTTCCCCAGTAACCTGAATCAGCCTAGGCTGATTTCTTCCCATCTACCATTCCTGGAAGGACTAGACCTTTTTTCTATACTTACTCCCCTCAATGGCGATAAGATTGCCAACTGGGACCATCTTATCTCCTTCTCTCCCTCCCATCCCCTCACAGTTTCTGAAAAGTCTCTGCCCTCCCTGATACTATTCCTTTCTGCCTCTTGCCTTGAGATCCCTGGGTGTGCTGCTCCTGTCTTCTGCTCTTCTGCTCACCAGCAGAGTCATCCCTGTGGACTCCCCTCAGCCCTTCCTACCTCTCAGTGCCTCCTGCCTCCCTTCCCAGGCTACCGCTGCTTCAAGGCAGTGATGTTTCTCTCCGGCCTGCTCTCAGGAGCTCTGGTGATCTTTCTGCTATGCCACAAGGAGCGAGTGCTAGAGACACAGCTGAGCCTGGAGGTGAGCGCGGGCATTGCGCTGGGCATCGGACTCCTCTGCGGCCTGGTCACCATGCTGGTTCGCAGTGTTGGGCTCTTCCTGACTGGTCTCCTGCTAGGCCTAACCCTGGGTGCCGGGGCCCTGCTGGGCACCGAACCCATCTACCAGCCACCTTCAGCCTGGGTACCGGCTGGGGGGCTAGTGGGGCTGGCACTGCTGGGAGCCCTGCTCACGCTTCGGTGGCCACGTCCATTCACCATTCTGGGCACAGCCCTGCTGGGTGCTGCGGTGCTGGTGGCCTGTGCTGACTATTTCCTGGAAGGGCTGGCACTGGGCAGTCGGCTGGGCCAACGCTTGCAGGCACTTCCGGCCTTGCCTCCTCTCTGCTGGTATAGCTGGGTCTTGCTGGGGACTTGGCCGGCCCTGGGGGCCCTTGGGGCCCTGGCCCAGTGGAAGCTCATGGATGAGGAACATGGAGGCCACGCCAATGGTGAGTTAGTGCCGTGGTACAGAAGCAGCCAGCCTGTGCCTTCTCATGTCCCCAAGTCCCAGACTTGAGGAGGGGAAGGGGGGAAATACACTTGAGAGGAGAGAGGAGAATGGGGCAGGACATTGAAAGGAAGTTAGAATTGGAGGAGCCAAAAGTCTGGGTAAGAATGAGAAGAAAAATTGTCAGGGGGAATGGGAAAGTTATTTATTGGAGACAGTTTATGGAAGATAATGAAGATCTCAGGAAAGCCCAGGAGGAGAGAGTAGGAAGACACCAAAGAAGGGTTTCTTTTAGAAGAACTGGGGGAAGGAGGGGATGAGGGGGAGACAAGGTTTGATAGAGCCAGAACAAGATCAAATGGATTTCTCTAGAGAGTGAGTGTGTTTGGGGGTGGGATTTGGGGTCTAAAGAGGCCTCCCTCAGTCTGTATCACCCCCTCCCAAGCAGTGGTCTTGAGCCACCAGCGAAGGCATCTCCAACTTCTTCGGATCCGTCAGCAAGAGGCCAAGTGGCACCGGACCTCCCATGGGGTGGGGCTCTGTGAGGGCAGCTACCGGAGGCAGCTCCCCACCAACGCCCGGAGTCCTGCTGACAGTCTGGCTCCAGTGAGTGGTGGGGAGGGGCATCCTGGGAGATGGGGCAGAGGGCACATGGGGATAGTCAGGGTGGGACGGGGACTGACCCAGGCCCTTCCTTCTGTCCTCTCTGCCCTGTGCCCCTCCAGAGTTATCTCCAGAGCCTTCGAGATCGCCAACTGGGACCAGGCTGCCAGGCCACAGCCCCCCACACCATCCTGGACCTGGATTCCGACTATGGTTCCACTATACCCCTCACCACACCTTCTGGTTCCACCCAGACCTGACCCTAAACCTCCACTGATACCCCCATACCGCTAGCAAGGGCCTGGGAGCACCAGGTGGGCAGGGCCTGAGCCCACAGGACTCACACACAGACTTCCCCACCTCTAGACCTGGGGATGGAATCTGTGCTCCAACCTAGACCAGACCTGTAGGGATGGGTTTCAGAGACAGATACAGAGGAATCTTGGGGAGGGGAGAGGAATGGACATATGAGTAGCTACGTCTGTCCAATAATAGAGGTGCCCTGCTCCCTAAAGTAACCGACTCCCTAATTCCCTCCAAATCAAGGGGGGCGGGTTCTTACCCAGATAGCCTTTTCTATACCGGCCTCAGTGTGCCACAAAATGGTAAAATAAGGGATTTTGTTTCTGTAGGAACTGTAGAAAATCAGGAAGCCTCCTAAAGCACTTGATAGCTTTTTTTTTTTAATGTGTTTTTATTGATTTTTAGAGAGAGAGGAATGGAGAAGGGATGGTAAGATAGAAACATCGATGAGAGAGAAGCATCCATTGGCTGCCTTCTGCACACCCCCTACTGGGAATCAAGCCCACAGTTGGGGCATGTGCCCTGACCTGAAATCAAACCAGCAACCTCTTGGTTCTTAGGTTGATGCTTAACCACAGAGCCACACTGGCTGGGCACTTGATAGCTTTTTGATGGGGAGAAGGGCACAGAGGAGCTCCAGGATCCCCCAATCCCCAGGCTCCTCATTAGGGGGTAGTTGGGTTCCTGATTAGCCTTTCCCCCCAGGCCCCATAGGCTCAGCCCCCTTCTCCTACCTCAGGTGGGGGTATTGTCCTCCGTGGTGCTTCCCTTTCTCTTCTTGATGTGGGGAAGGACATGGGCAATGCCTGGCTCAGCCCCCGCCTCCCCCAAAAGCTGGCTTCTTGCTCCAAGGAGGGAGCCTTGGCCTACATGCCGGAGTGTTGCCCTTTGCCCAAAGGAGCCTGGTCTTCGGGCTGTATGGGAGACAAGTGCCTTTTCTGCCTTTCTTTGTCGGTGATGCTCATTTCTTCCTTAACCAGAACTTTGTCCCAGCCACTAGTCCATTCTAACTCTCCCCACTGTGACTCTACCCCTCAAAGTCAGTTCCCTGATTCCCCAGACGGCATGAAGGAAGATATCATGAAGGAAGATATATCCCTCCCCTAGGCGGCAAGGCTATGATGAGAGGGAGGAAGAACATGTGAATAAAGTGGCATTAATTAAACACTGAATCAGGGAGTCTGGCCTCTGTTGTTGCTGCTCTTTTGTTTTTTTGCATCCCAAAACAAAGAGTTAGCCATACTGACAAGTTCTCTGTCCACTAAAAATCTGATAAGGATTCCCTTAGCAGACTGGACTACTGTAGGAGCTACACACACACACACACACAGCCAGAGGAAGAGTTGTTCAGTCCTCTCTTAAAACATGGAGTTAGCCTTTATTAAGCACAAATGTGCCGGACACTGCCAGGCACTTCACATAGAGTATTTCATTTAATGCAACAACCCTGCAGGATTGGCATTAACCTTATTTTGCAGATGGAACTCTGAAGCTCAACAAGGTTAATTAACTTGCTCAAGTCATAAAGAAGCCAATGTTATTCTCAAGGATTCCAAAACCCTTGCTCATTTTACTGGCCATGCTGCTGTTGTTTTTTTGCACTTCATCTAGGAAGAACAGGACCCAAGTATTCAGCTTCCCAGCTGTTGCCTCCTGTCAGGCCTGATGGACACCTCCTCTCTACCACTGTTTTCCAGAGAGTAGGTAACGCAGTTAGAAGTGCTATCTAGGATGAGAAGAAATGGATAGAGTTGGGGGCTGACTCAGAGCACAGGGGAATGGAGGCTAGAGCTGGGACATTAAGAGGTCTGAGGTCTATGGTCCATGTCCCTGCGGCAGCACCTGCAGTCCAGTGAGGAGATATTTGGTTGAGGTCTTAGGCCTCTGGGGGGATGACGTTGCCAGGGATTGTGTCTCTGGGTGAGTGGTCAGAGTTCAAGGTGATATCTATGGGCAAGGAAGTGGTACCCAAGGCTGTTCCTGTGACTGAGTGGTCAGGGCCTGTGGCTAAGGGAGTGGTGTCTCCACCTGATGGGGTAGTGTCTGGGATTTGGGGACGACAGTGCATCCAGTTGTGGGCGATATCTCTGGGATAGCCCTTCGCGACTCGAAGCTGCCGGTTGAGCTGCCAATACTGTTTGCCCTTGAAGAAGTAGACGTGGCCATCCCGCCAACTCATAGCAGCTGAGAGCTGGTCTGGCACTCCTGTAAACAACCTCTTGATGGGTTTGGGGTAGTGGCTGAAGTCAGTTCGGGCCAGCTCATCCCACTGCCAGTATCCGGAGCCCTAGGCATGGGGTAGGTAAGGAAAAGAGGAGCATGAGGAGACAGCTTAGGGACCCCAGATATCTACCCTCCGTCCACAGCAACTGCAAAACTCCCTTTAGAAACAAGTCTGAGCTTCTCCGTGTGAAGTAGCCCACCCATCCTAAGAAGGGATTTGCCCTTGATTTGAAGTGTGTACCTTAAAGAGGAACACCTTTTGGTTGACTGGCCAATAGAGAGCTGCATCCAGGTTGGGTGCTACCCTATTCAGCTTCTTGGGGAAGCCAGGAGATAACTTGAAATTGACGTAGCGCCACACCTTGTCTCCTGAGAACATACAAGAACAAGTCACCTCTGTCTTCGGCTGGTAGTTTTGGTTCCTCCTTTGCACCCTCTCAGAAACTTCTCGCCGCTCCCTCCCCTTTATGGCTTCTTTGATGGTAGCCCTCTCAGGTACGATGCATAAACTAGTCCCTTTACCCTTAAAGAAGTAAATCCATTGTGTCCGAGGAGAGTAGACGGCAGCATCCAGGTTTGCTGGGAGTCCCTCCCAAAGAGCAGATGCTTGGAATAAGGGACCCAGCCCGGAGTCTGTCACAGTCCACACGTAGCTCCCCTTGAAGGCATAGGTCTTCCCGCGGGGCCCTGAGAGCACAGGTGTGTCAGCAAATTAAAAAGACGGTCATCTCAGGCAGGCTGATAACTTTCCCTTCTCCCACAGCCTGATTCCTCAAAAATTCATCCAACTGTAGTTCAGTAAGATCAAGGAGGCAGAAGGAGGACCGAGTTCAGCCTCTCCTTTGTTGTTCAGAGCCATTGAGGGCTGGTCCGCTTGGCAAAACTAAAACCTTGCAGATAACTGCTCCCCCTTGGGGGACCTCACTTTCCACCCCAGTGGCTTCCAAGTTACTCTTCCATGCAGGTATAATACCTTCTCTAATAGACATCCAGTTGATATCGTTTTCTCCATCTTGCTGTATTTCCAGATGTGGCTCTTACAGCAACTGAGGTAAATGCCTACTTGGCCCATCTTTAATTTGGCTCTGAAGCCTCCCTCCCCGTGCCACATGCCCCTTTCTATGCCCACTACCTCCTGCCTGCTCATGCTGTGACCCTACGTCATTCCCATTTGTCCAGGTCTCAAGCTCAGCAGGCTGTCCTCACTGCTTGCCTACAGCCTGGAGGGGAAGGGCCTCACCCAACATTATGGCATCCAGTTCACCACTGCAGGGATCTGGCATAGGACTGGGTTCTGTGGGCACTTGGGGTACAATGAGTTCTGTCACTTCTTCCTCATCTTCTGTCTCAGGGTTCTTCTTGCCTGCAAGGTAATGTAATGCTGCTCAGAGAGAGAACTCGAACTCCTGACCTCCTCACTCCTCTGTAAGTTTGGCTCAGAGGCCCCATAGAGGTGGGGAAAGGGAATCCTAGAGAGTTTCCCTTGGTGGGAGGCAAGATCATATTGATATTAGCAGGAGACATGTTTTGGTTTGTTGGAATATTCATTCTTCATCCCCAAGAATGGGTCTGAGGGGAGACAGGCCCCAAAGCAAGATTAGATGTGGAAGTGTCAGAAAAACAGTCCCTGAAAATAGAAGTCTGAACAACTGGGCAGGAGGAAGAGAAATAAGCTAAGCCATTTCCCTCAATGGAGGTTAGAACTGCCTCTTCACACCTGAAGATGCTTATCAGATGGACCCTCATGATCACTAGGGGAAGGACTACCATAGAGAGCCTGGATCCCTGCCACATCATCTGGGTGCAGCTTGAAGTGGGGCCGGTAGCCAGCGTAGACAGGGGCCATGAGGGCTTGGGTATATCGGGAGTGCCCAAGCCCCAGGGCATGGCCCAGTTCGTGGGCTGCAATGATGCGAAGGTTCACCCCCTTGTAGGTCCTCTCAGTCCAGTGCTCATCTTCATCAAAGTGCACGCTGCCCAGCTCTGGAATGTCGGCATGCGCCAGGACCCTCCCTGGACAAAGGCAAAAGGTGGATAGGAAAGAGGTCAGAGCTCCTGTAATAAACTCCAATTACTCCATTCCCACAAGATCCCCCATCTGTGGTCACTGTCTCTTGGATACCTCGCTCTCTTCTTTCGGATTCCCCCGTCACCACCCAGTTCTTACAGGGATGCCCATCACTCTGCTACGCTACCTCCCCACCACTCTCTCCTCTCGGGCCCAGTCCTCTCTGGGTTGTGCCTTGAGCAGCGTCCAAGGGAGGTGATCAGCTGCTCCCCAAGGGAATGTTAGAAGGTGGTTAGAGAGTGTAGGGGTAGATGGGCATAGGGGTCAGCCTAAACATTAAGGTTCCAGAGTCCATGGCTCAAGGGGACAGAGATAATCTCAGAGGTCTGTTTGGTGAGAGCCAAGAGCTGGTACCTACCAGGCCCATCAAAGGTATTGGAGCAGTACGGGCTTTGGCGGCCATGAAAGGAGAGGCGGATGTCAGCCCGGCCAGCCTTCACCTCCTGGAAGGTGAGGGGGGCCACACTGCTCCAGTACTGGAAGGCTTGAAGCAGGGCTGCACGGGCCGTGTCGGGTGGGAGGGTGGAAGGCAGGTTCAAGATGCGGAAGGTCAGGTGCTTCTTTCTCCAGCGGCCTGGTTATGGGACCAGGAAATAGATTAGAAACACAAATCCTCCTGCCAGCCAGAGAGCTCAGTATTCACTCAGCAAAGCTATGTAACAACCCTCCAGCCACGTGATGGTCAATCGGGTAATCACCAGGCGACCACCCATTCAACACTGAGCTAGTCCAGGCTGTCCATGCCACCTCTGCCTATCCCCCCTTCCCCAGGCTCAGGCCTCACCCAGCAGCAGATATTTAAGGGTCTTCTGGTTGAAGGGGTCCTCCAGCCCACAACGGGGCTGACTCATGCGGGCCCTTGTGGCTTCATCCAGCTGACCTGAGACTGGAAGCTCAGATGCTTCCTGAAAAGCTCTGAAAAGAGGGAGAAGGGTAGGTCTAGCAAGGTAGGGGAATCTGGAATGACTGGGGGTCTGAGGAAAGCTCTTTGGCTCCCTGCCGCCCGAAGCGATAGCCGAGAATCTCTGAAGCTGATGGGTTTACTCCCGTATCCGGTTGCCATAAATTGGACTTTCTCTTTGCTCTGGAGTTATGGCAATATTCCAACCTCACCTCCCCATCTCCAGGCTTACTCGGGTAAGGTTCTCCTCGGTGTAACCTTCCCCTCACCCCTCAACCCCCCCGCAATCTAACTTGCTCTGGGGGCATGTCCTGATCCCCTGCTCTGGAGACTCTCCCACCACTGCCCCCCCCTGAGGACCTGTCCTCTCTCAGACTTCTCCCCTCCTGGCTGGATACCACTCCCAGCCCAGCCTGCTCTGAGGCAACTTCATCCATCAGGCACTGCAGGTACCGTGGCTTTTCAAGGGATTGTGAACAGATGTGAGAGCAAAAAGAAAAAATGATCCATTGGATCCAATATATAAAAAGAAAACTTCAAAATAGAAATGAATGATGAATTAAATGTCTACAAAAAGGCAACCGCATGTCAACAACTCAACCCCAACCCAATTCATACTTTTACGTATAAATTATACTTACTGTGGGATGTGGCTCAATGTCAGTATTTGAATACAATGTGGAGCCTCCAAAGGAGTGTTTAGAGCCTCAGAAGACGCAATGACTGCTTCTCATCTTTGAATCCCCATCGCACCCGTGCCCACCACCCTCACAGTGATGCCCACCCACTCCCTAGATCCCAGCATGGATTCGGGCCAGGCAGAGGTGGGTTTAGGGAGAGGAAGGGACAAGAAGAGGGAAAGACCTTGCAACCTCACCCCTGAAGGCATGCGCTTTATGATCTCTCACCTCAGAGCCTCCATGATATCTTCTAGCCTGAAGTTATCGGGTCCTTCTAGAGGCTTCTGTAGGTACCCATATTGCAGAAGGTAATCCTATGATAGAGGCAGGGGTTAGCAGGGTAAAAAAGGGGGTTAGTCTCAGGGTAAAGCCTCTAAGTGACCTAACAGAACCATGTGGATAGGAGGGGACAGACGTGGAAGATGAAAGGAGAGGCACCTTAGGAAAGAGGGAGGAGAGGAGGATGGGCAGGGATAGATCATGGAGTCGAGGAAGGAAGGGAAAGGCAGGCAGGTTGCGGTCAGGAGGGAGGCTTGGATGGGATATGGAACAGCACCCTCATTCCTCCCCTGGCTGAGGTCCCTCTTGCCCAGGGGACTCACCACTGCTGCCTCCTTCTCTGCAGGCCCCAGGGCCCGGCCTGTGACTGTCAAGGGAAGCAGGAAGCCCAGCCACAGCGGCCGCCAGTTCATGGTCCCACCACACAGGAGCTCCAGAGGCTGACTGTGGCCCCTGCCCTGAAATTTCTGGGAGCCTGAGGGAGCAAGGATGGGGGGCAGGGGCACTCTTGCCTCCAGTTCTTTGCACTTTCTAGTCTCTGGTCCTCTTTATAAAACATCAGGGGAACTGGGGGGAGTGGAAGTGGGAGGTGACTCAGCCCAGAGATATGTTGTAATTCACCATTAACCCCTGCCCTGCCAGCGGGCAGAGTCAAGAAGATCCCCCAGCCGAAACCGGTTTGGCTCAGTGGATAGAGCGTCGGCCTGTGGACTGAAAGGTCCCAGGTTCGATTCTGGTCGAGGGCATGTACCTGGGTTGCGGGCACATCCCCAGTAGGAGGTGTGCAGGAGGCAGCTGATCGATGTTTCTCTCTCATCGATGTTTCTAACTCTCTATCTCTCTCCCTTCCGCTCTGTAAAAATCAATAAAATATATTAAATAAAAAAAAAAAAGAAGATCCCCCAGCCAGGCCCAGAGTGTTCTGCTGCAGGTAGGAAGACTTTTCATACTGTTGGGGGGCGGAAGGGGCGCATTTTAGAAGGATGAGAATAGAATCTCTGCAGAGACTAGGGATCGGGACCACGGCCAACCCCTGGAGCTGGATATTCCTATGCCCCAGCAACCCTGGGGCAGCAAACTCCTCATCTTCAACCTTCATGCCCCCCTGTCTCCTCTGGGATGGGGGGTGAGGGGGTGGGGGGTGGGGAGGTAGGTGAAGCTAAGAGGTAGCAAGCAGCTTAGGTGCTTGGATTTCAGGTGAAGGAATCAAGGATGAGGTCTTAGATATTTTTTGCCCCCAAGACCAAGTTGGAAATTTATGTTTGCTTGTTTTTTAAATATATTTTTATTGATTTCAGACAAGTGGTAGGGAGAGAGAGAGAGAGACACCAGTGATGAGAGAGAATCATTGATCGGCTGCCTCCTGCAGGCCCCCCACTGGGGATCGAGCCCGAAATTCCGGGCCTGTGCCCTTTACCAGAATCAAACCAGGGACCCTTCAGTCTGCAGGCCAACGCTGTATCCACTGAGCCAACCAGGCTAGGGCAGTGGTCGGCAAACTCATCTAGTCAACAGAGCCAAATATTAACAGTACAACGATTGAAATTTCTTTTGAGAGCCAAATTTTTTAAACTTAAACTACATAGGTAGGTACATTGTTATTAACTTAATTAGGGTACTCCTAAGCTGGCCTTTGCTAAAAACGTCCTCAATCTGATTGAGGTACGTTCGCTGAGGTCGACCCCTTCCAACTCTCCCATCCACACTCGTCTTGTATACTTGTTTCGTCCATCTCCTTTCGTTCACCCTCTCTATATGTCCAAACCATCTCAACACACCTTTCTCAATCCTCGACACTACATCTTCTTTCACTCCACAACGAAAACCGACTTCCGCGCATGGGCCACGAAGTTTCAATCGCACTGTACGTGTGCGCCCGCACGTGGTATTTTGTGGAAGAGCCACACTCAAGGGGCCAAAGAGCCGCATGTGGCTCGCGAGCCGCGGTTTGCCGACCACTGGCTAGGGCCCAAGTTTGAAATTTAAATGCTCCTGAAGCCGACTTGTGTCTGCTTTCATAAAAAGTCATGATTTCCAGAATTGAATGAGCCTGGAATGGAGGTAGGGGTTCACAAGGGCCCAAAGAAGTAAAGGGCAGGAGACTGTGCACAGGGAGCTTCCAGAGAGGGTAAGGGCAGCCCAAGTGCCTGAAATGAGGGGAACCAGGATGCCAGTCAGGAGGTGCCCATCCTAAGGGGCATGGGGCTGTGGAAAGGTCCGCTGAGAAGGCAGACTTTTTTTTGTAATTTATCATTATTGTTGAAAGTATTACAGATGTCCTCCTTGTTTTTTTCTTGTTTGTTTGTTTCCCATTGAGCCCCTCTTCCCTGCACCCGTCCCTCCCAAGCCTTCGCCACACTATTGCCTGTGTTCATGCATATAAGTTCCCCAGTCTATTTCTCCTCCCCCCACCTTGAGAGGGCAAATTTTGGAGGCTGCCTATGAGCTGGTTGGGGTGAAAGGGTACTGAGGGACAGGGACAGTGCAGTCCTTGAGTAAAAGTGTAGAGCTGAGAAAAGCCAGCTGTGCTCATAAGTGCTGAGGGTTTGTACTGCACATTCACACTGAGTCCCTAGTGCCTACCCCAGGCTAGCTTAATCCTTCAGGTGGTGCGTAATAAATCTTTGTCAATAAATGGTCAGGGTGGGAACCAGAGTTTAGAAAGTCCTGAATGCTATATAAGGAAGAGGGGGGAAGTTACATTTTAGAAACCTACTTTGTGTTATTTGAGTTCTATTATCTCATTTAATTCTCACTACCCTCTTATGAGAGAAGAATAATTCTGGCCATTTTTTAGGAGAGAAAATGGAGAGCCAAAAAGAGAAACATGACTAAGGACATGGAGCTCCTAATTGGTCTGGCCTGTATTTGAACCCTACTGCTAACTCCATAACACATGTACACTGATGCTTAGAGCTTTCTTGTTTTGTTTTTAATTGGGGAGAGAGAGAGAGAGAGAGAGAGAGAGAGAGAGAGAGAGAGAGAGGTGACAGAGATACATTGATCAGTTGCCTCCCGCCCGTGCCCCAACCTGGGATCGAACCTGCAATCTAAGCTTGTTCCCTGACCGGGTTCAAACCCGTAATCTTCCAGTGCATGGGATGACGCTCCAACCAACTGAGCCACACTGGCCAGGGCTAGAGCTTTGTTCTTTAAGTGGTTAGGAGCCAGGGAAGGCTCCACTGTCATTTATGCATTACACAACATTTGCATACCATTCAAATGCACTGGGAAGTAGTGATAGGAATGGGGGAAAGGTTACTAAACTCACATTCTCAGTAGGACTCCAATTTTGAGCCCTCCCCCACACCCCAGCCTGAAAGGCGGATAGACTATAGGGCAGTGATGGCGAACCTTTTGAGCTCGGCATGTCAGCATTTTGAAAAACCCTAACTTAACTCTGGTGCTGTGTCACATATAGAAATTTTTTGATATTTGCAACCATAGTCAAACAAAGATTTATATTTTTGATATTTATTTTATATATTTAAATGCCATTTAACAAAGAAAAATCAACCAAAAAAATGAGTTCGCGTGTCACCTCTGACACATGTGTCATAGTTTCGCCATCAATGCTATAGGGGAACTCTTAACACCCCAGGATGGAGGTGGGGGAAACTCCTGACTCATATTGTTGCCCTCAATGATGCTGGTCGCCTTCATCCACCCAGCACCCAACTGGGTAACAATCAGGTGACTAAGTCCCAAATGGCCAGTGACCAGCAAGGGAGGACAGAGAGCCTCTGACTGATGAGTCACAGAGGCCATGACTGTGGAAAGGTTGATGAGCCCATCACTAAGGTTGATGCCCCCAGGAAATGATGGAATTGGGTGACCAGCTCATGCTCAGCCCCCTACAGGGCTCTTTCCTCACCCTGCCCATCTGTTCCTCTTTTCCACACCCCACCCCTCAGTCCCTCTGCTTTTGAACAAGACATGAACCAATTGAAAATGATAATATTTTTCTGATTAAAGTTTTTGTGTGTGTGTTTTTCTGAATAAAGGTTATTCATTGCTCACTGTAGTAAATTTGGAAAATACCAAAGTAAACAAGGAAGAAAATGAAGATCACCAGTAAATTCTACACAGAAGAGAACTACTAGTAACTTTGATGCAGTTACTTGGAACTGTGACCCTGAGTTTGGCTCCAGCTCTGCCTGCCCAGGCGCAGCCCCCGGAAACTGGCTGGGGTGGAAGAGAAAGCAATAGAAAGTAGTCAGGATCATGGGGGAGGGTCAGGAGCTGAGGGTGGTGGTGGCGAGAGGAGAATACAGACAAGGAGGATACACAAGGAAAAGGAGTAAATTCAGGTGAACGTGATAGCAGATTACTCCCCCAGGCACCTCATATAAGAAAAAAACCCATCGGGGATGTTTAGGACGGTGTGTGTTAGTGAGAGAGATGGTGGTTATCATGAAAGGTGACAGAGGGGGCACTCCGGCCTCCGGAGACCCTGGGGGATAGAACCACATTCTAGATACTAAGAATCCGGGAGAGAATAGAGGAAAATAGTGAAAGCTGCCAGATAAATTTATTGGTTTATTTATTTAAATCTCAGCAACAATTCTGAGGGCTGGTATTATCACCTATTTATAGAAAAGAAAAAAAAAGAGTCTCTAATAGGTTGTTTTGGGTCACACAGCAAGAAGCAGCAGAGCCTCAGGCTCAAACTATGATCTTTGCACACACACCCCTACCCCCCCCCACCCCCCGCAATCCCCCCGGGGTACCCAAACAAAAGCCCCTGGGGCCAGGAGCTGCAGGCAGGGCGTAAGTACAAGGACTGCATGACTAAGTCTGTCCCCATAATGGCGTCATGACCACCCCTCTGCCAGCCCCCACCCCCTGAGCCAGGCTGACCCAGCTCTTTTTCCCTCTGATTTGTCATCTCTCACTGGGGGAGCTGGGGGGATGTGTGTGAAGGGTCAGAACATGTGGTCTGCCTGCCACAAAAAGAGAACTTGACTCCATGAGAGAAAGAACTCCGGGATTCTTTGGCTGGCTTGCTCCCTTCCTGCAATCTGGTTTCCCTCTCTGCCCACAGAAGAATGTGGATAGAAATATTTTTAATTATATATGTTAAACTGTCACGGGAGGGATTAGGTTAGAATCTGAGAGTATGTTCTAATGATCAGAGGCTATGGGGCTATGGGTGGAGGGCAAAGGTTTGTAGAGATCTCTAAGCCCAAGAGAAGCCATTCTCTACACTGTCACCCGCCCCCTCTGACAGACACCCTTCCTGGAATGGGGT
The DNA here is from genome assembly GCF_000147115.1 of Myotis lucifugus. Classification (NCBI taxonomy): domain Eukaryota; kingdom Metazoa; phylum Chordata; class Mammalia; order Chiroptera; family Vespertilionidae; genus Myotis; species Myotis lucifugus. Next base: position 3,603,197 of record NW_005871167.1, on the reverse strand, counting down.
GGCCTGAAGGGCTACGTCCTGGTTTTTAAAGGGCAAGTCTGGGTCCTGAAACTGGAAACGGGATGTGGGAAAAAGCTAAGTTGTAACTAAGTTAAGGCCAGAGTGCTCTTGATCTAGAGTCGGGATAAAGGGAACTTTCCCTGGCTGAGTGGGATTGAGTTCTCTCCAAGCCTCTCTCCAAGCCACTCACTCTGGAAATGTCTGTTTTTAAGAAGAACTCCGCCCACATACATGCACTTCTTTGATTAGTCATGAGTTCCTAGAAGCCAGATGGGAAGTCATGGCCGGGATTGTGCACAGCTGGAACTGGTTAGAGACCAGGGAAGTGGGAGGAGTTTGGGGATGGCTCAGGCCTGGGCCAGCACATTCTGTTCTCAGGATACACCAAACTTGGTTGAGGACCCCCATGAAGGACACTTTCTGGGGCCCTGCCTTGAACTGGCTCAATTGAAAGAACATCAGACCCAATTCTTAAGTTCTCCGGTTCTTGTCAAAGTGTGAAGAGGGCCAAGATCTGCTTCCCTTCTCCAATTCACAGAAGGGGTGTTATCCCACAAGACTCCCCTGGAGATGGCTGTAGGCTTCTGCTGGTGGTCCCATAACGCAGCAGAGTGCCAAAGGGATGCATGCAGGGATAAATTCTAGCATCAGAAACAAGGAAGGTAAGAGAAACCAAGATGGTGGCAAAGGTAAACACCTAAAATTGCTGCCTCGCACAACTACTTCAAAAATACAACTAAAAGACAAAACAGACATCATCCAGAACCACAGGAAGGCTGGCTGAGTGAAAATTCTACAACTACAAGGAAAGAGAAAAGCACACTGAGACCCAGAGGAGGTGTGGAAGTAAAGTGCAGAGGTACAGAGGCGCACGCGGAAAGGGCTGGCAACTGAGGACACGGCTGTCTTTTTCAATCAGGAGGGAGTCACAAGCTCCCAACTGCTCTGAACTCCAGTTCCGGGTGAGTCTCTGGGGACCCAGACTCATACGGGGAGAAACTGTCTGGCATCGGAGAAACTCCAGGGCGGCTTTCTCTCAGAGGTGCTTGCAGCGATTACCGCAGGACACTGAGACCCGGGGCCTCTTAAGGCAGGACTGAGGATCAGCCATAGCTGTTTGCTCCACCCTGGTGATTCCCTGAGACCCTGCCCCACCCAAGCTGTGCGCAGAGGCTTTTGCATATGAATGCCCTGGCCCTTTGCAATCTAAAATTACCGAACAAACTGCAGCTGGGTCAGAGAGACCCAGAACATCCAAAAGAAGGCCCAAGGCCCACAGCAGCTTGCATTGCTTCACAGCTGGGCTTCATCTGGGCACCTCCAAACCCCAAACAAGGAAGAGGAATCTGCAGATGTCTCCGTAGCTCCTGCTGGGTAGCATCAGGCAGAGGCTAAATTAGCACCTCTTTAGAGATCCAAGAGCCAGTGTACCCAGTGGTCAGATTGGGACCTTCCAGATTACAACTCCTCAGATCCATAAGGGACACACTCAGGGGGCTGACTCAGTGAGCACCAAAGCCCCACTGAAGCAAGTCTTGCCCATAAGGGTGTCTCCAGCACAGAAGTTTTCCCACTGTAGACACAGCTGATTCTCACAGCTAATTGGCCTGATGGTCAATTCCTCCCAGTGATACCAACAACAATCAAGGCTTAACTACAACAAGACTGCACACAGCCCACAAAGGGGTGCACCAAGAGTATCCACCTCAGGTAACTGGGGAGGCTGAGCCACTGGGCCCTATAGGACACCTAGCACAGAAAGCCACTCTATCAATACAGGGAAGCAGCCAAAATGCGGAGACAAAGAAACAGGTCACAAATGCCAGAAATGGAGGAAAGCAAACTACTGGATATAGAGTTCAAAACTACAGTTATAAGGTTTTTCAAGAATTTTCTAGAAACTGCTGATAAATTTAGTGAGGATATGAAAATGGACCAACTAGAAATTAAGCATACACTAACTGAAATAAAGAATAATATACAGAGATCCAACAGCAGACTAGAGGATTGCAAGAATCAAGTCAAAGATTTGAAGCAAAAAACACCCAACTGGAAAAGAAAAAAGAATCCAAAAATATGAAGATAGTGTAAGGAGCCTCTGGGACAACTTCAAGCGTATCAACATCTGAATTATGGGGGTGCCAGAAGAAGAGAGAGAGCAAGATATTGAAAACCTATTTGAAGAAATAATGACAGAAAACTTCCCCTACCTGGTGAAAGAAATAGACTTACAAGTCCAGGAAGCGCAGAGAACCCCAAACAAAAGGAATCCAAAGAGGACCACACCAAGACACATCATAATTAAAATGCCAAGAGCAAAAGACAAAGAGAGAATCTTAAAAGCAGCAAGAGAGAAACAGTCAGTTACCTACAAGGGAGTACCCATACGACTGTCAGCTGATTTCTCAACAGAAACTATGCAGGCCAGAAGGGAGTGGCAAGAAATATTCAAAGTGATGAATACCAAGAACCTACAACCAAGATTACTTTATCCAGCAAAGCTATCATTCAGAATTGAAGGTCAGATAAAGAGCTTCACAGATAAGGAAAAGCTAAAGGAGTTCATCACCACCAAACCAGTATTATATGAAATGCTGAAAGGTATCCTTTAAGAAGAGGAAGAAGAAGAAAAAGGTAAAGATACAAACTATGAACAACAAATACACATCTATCAACAAGTGAATTTAAAAAGTAATGAATAAATAATCTGATGAACAGAATAAACTGGTGATTATAATAGAATCAGGGGCATAGAAAGGGAGTGGACTGACTATTCTTGGGGGTAAAGGGGTGTGGGGGATGCAGGAAGAGACTGAACAAAAATCGTGCACCTATGGATGACAGTGGTGGGGGGGTGAGGGCGGAGGGTGGGGTGGGAAACGGGTGAAGGGGAGCTATGGGGGGAAAAAGAGGAACAACTGTAATAATCTGAACAATAAAGATTTAATTTAAAAAAAAGAAAAAAGGAGAAGTCAAGGCAGGAAATAACATGTATGCAAGCGTATGAGTGCATAAAATAAAAATATTCAAACATAAAAAAAAAGAAACCACAGAGTTTAGGCATAGTTGGTGATTAAATAAATTGATATTTGTTGTAGCTATTAAAAAAAGAAAAAGAGCCCTGACTGGTTTGGCTTAGTGGATAGAGCGTCGGCCTGCGGACTCGGGGGTCCCAGGTTCGATTAGGGTCGGGGGCATGTACCTTGGTTGCGGGCACCCCCTCAGTGGGGTGTGTGCAGGAGGCGGCTGATTGATGTCTCTCTCTCATCGATGTTTCTGGCTCTCTATCCCTCTCCCTTCCTCTCTGTAAAAAATCAATAAAATATATTTTTTAAAAAAAAGAAAAGAAAAAGAAAAAGAGCGCCGGGGTCGCCTGCGGTTCTTGGACTGAGGCTGGTTGGGAGGTTGCCTTGGGCTCGCTGAAGCAGCACCTGGGAGACATGGCGGAGGGCGATCATCGCAGCACCAACTTGCTGGCTGCAGAGACCGCAAGTCTGGAAGAGCAGCTGCAAGGATGGGGAGAGGTGATGCTGATGGCCGATAAAGTCCTCCGATGGGAAAGAGCCTGGTTTCCGCCTGCCATCGTGGGTGTGGTTGCCTTGGTGTTTCTGACCACTGAGCAGCAGCAAAGATTCCATGAAATTTGCAGCAATCTAGTAAAACCCGTGGCAGAACTGTGCGCTGGTGGAAACGCCTCTTCACACTAAAGGAGGAAAAGCCGAAAATGTACTTCATGACCGTGATCATTTCTCTTGCTGCAGTTGCTTGGGTGGGACAGCAGGTCCACAACCTTCTTCTCACCTACCTGGTAGTGACTTTCTTACTGTGGCTTCCTGGACTAAACCAACATGGAATCATTTCGAAGTACACTGGAATGGCCAAAAGGGAGATGAACAAGCTTCTTAAGCAAAAAGCAAAGAAAAACGAGTAACGCATCTTCTTTATTCAGTGTGATTAACGGAGTATACATTGTGCGTGGGAACAGTTTCTGCTACCTGGATACTAAAGTGTTACAGAAGTAGCTCTTTGCTCTCACGCATTCTGCCCTTAGTTACTAGAAATTCAGACTCGCCACGCAAGGCTTTATACAGAGTCTTCATGTCAAGTGTATCTGGGTGCATTCTCATCAGTTGGCCTTATATGGACAACTCATGAATACAACTTGTTTTGATTTTTCTCACGCAGGGTTGATTACTTATAGGCAGCTTCCTTTAAAATAATATAGTGATGAACTTCAATCTTTAGTACAGCTAAATGACTTTGGATAATTGTTCAAGTTGATCTTTGCTTTAGCTAGATATAAGGTGTAGTGGTCTGTGGCTATAGGAAACTGGTTGTACCGTCTCCTTCCCATTCTGCTTAAAAAAATGTCCAGCTTCAAGAATATAGAGACCAAGTTTACCACTTCAATGAAGAGACCAATTCTGTTTCTATACCATGGAGAAGCACCCTCATGAAATAAAATGAAACTGATTACATGCCCTAGTATGTATTGGTTTCTCCCTTGTGCAAAACTGAGCAACTGATCCTCCGAAATGGGGAACCTGACAGTTGTAGAGCTTTTGTCCCGTTGCACTTAGCTTTCAAGTTAGTAGGTTCTAAAGGCTTTTTAATAGCAGGCTTCCAAAAGCTTGAATTTAGGATTTTTAGCATACTTTAGTTTCAGATTTTCAGCTGTCTAAAACTAAAGTACATAGAGATGAAGACTCGTGCCTATGACTTTTACTCTAAGACCAGCTAATAAAGGACAAAAGTCTTCTTCCTGTGTTTCATCAAGATTCAGTAGAAAATAATTTTCTCCCACTCATTTTTCAATTCTCATTTTATGGTAATGTTGGCTGCTTGGTCCCCATAGATTTGGTCTAGGAAGTGGTGACTATGCTGGCATCTGACTGTTTTTCCTAGATATTTCTCTAAAGATTATAAGGGCTGTTGGTGAGAGCAAACTTGTGTACATGATAGATGGCCTTAAGTCTATAGCATGGGTCCTCAAACTACGGCCCGCGGGCCACATGCAAATACAAATATTGTATTTGTTCCCATTTTGTTTTTTTACTTCAAAATAAGATATGTGCAGTGTGCATAGGAATTTGTTCATAGTTGTTTTTTAAACTATAGTCCGGCCCTCCAACGGTCTGAGGGACAGTGAACTGGCCCCCTGTTTAAAAAGTTTGAGAACCCCTGGTCTATAGCAATGTTCTAACTCTTGGAAAGCGTTTTAGAATCATTTTCCCTCTCAGTAGCTAGATATTTAGAGTAGTTGAAATCTGTGGAATGAACCTTTTAAGGGCCGAAAATGTGACATATTTGGGAACAATTCTTTAACTCTGATTGACTAGCTGTAATATAGTTCTGTGAATTTATTGCACTGATGCTGTAAAACCTGGATCTTGTGGTATATCTGTCCCTACATAAGTGTTGTTTTCTCCCCTTCAATATTGCTGTCAACAGTGGCACCCATGTAGCATATGTTTGAGTTTTTTGTTTCATACCACAAGCTACCTTAATTTACATGTGTTTCCTCATTGTAAATAAGTCTGTCTTCTTATCTGGATTTTTTGTGTATACATGTTCTACCAACTACTTTTGTGATTTTAATTCTGTATTACTTCTTCTACTTCGTTTTGTGAAAAGGGGAAAAATAAAAGCTGATGTCCCTTAAAAAAAAAAAGAAAGAAAGAAACAAGGAAGGTAATCTTATATAATAAAGCGGGAATATGCAAATTGACCATCACACCATAACTGTCAAGATGGCTATGCCCACAGCGGAGGCAGGGATTCCATAACACAGCAATCAGCAGGGACCTGAGGCTGTGTGGTGCTGGGTCAGGGCAGGGGACCTGAGGCTGTGACCCCCGCCCGGCAGAGTTTGACGGGGGACCTGAGGCTGCGCCCCCCGCCCGGTGGGGCTTGATGGGGGTGGGTCCAGCTGGGGCTGGGTCTTGCATGATTTCAAGGTGCACGAGGGTGGGTGGGGACTTGACTCTGGTTCCCATGGCATGCCCAGACTCTGACAGGAGGAAGCTTTTCATATACATTTTACTAATTTTCTTTCATCTCTGACACTACTATTATAGAGAAAGGGCAAATAGCAATATTAAAATATTTCCTCTAATTAATTTCCTTTTAATGTGCATGAATTTCATGCACCGGGTCACTAGTAAAGAAATAAGGAGCTTAAGTGTTCTCTCAGCATCTGGAATGATAGGGAAATGGTGGTTACAAGGAATTTTTGCTCCTTCTGGGAATGACAGCTTTTTCCTTAATAAAAACCAAACTGATCTTTATTGCTTTTCCCAAGGGAAGTGGAATGTGGGGAGAACTTTGGCCTTGTGTCCTCACTCCATGACCCCAGGAAACAGATCTGTCCTAATATTTGGGGACTGTCCTGGGCCTGGAAAGTCCATCTTTGGCTCTTTTTTTTTTTTGTTGGCAAAAGCATTTGATAGGGGGTTGGCAGGGGAAGAAGTTTGCACTGACTTCCCCCTTTGAAGAGGGTAATAACTAGACAAGGAAGGGAGACCTGGAAAAGACTCAATTCTGCCTCTGCCAGGCCAGCAATGAAGAGTGGACTTTTGGGGTGAGAAGTCTGCCCTTAATGGGGAGCTATATAGGAGGTGGGTTTGCCTCTATCTCCTGTTTTGCCCCTAACTTGCCTAAGAAGGGTAGTGGGTGTTTACCAGTGGGGCTTTGTTTTTTTATTGGTTTCGTTAATTGACAATGGGGGAAGAGCTGACATTGTGTACAAGTGTATACTCACAAAGGGAGGAAGAGCTAAAACATTTTAAAGTGCCAGAGGGGCACAATTCCAGTTTGAGTTTGAGCTGCATGCAGTTTTGGCACGATGAGCACCACCCCTCAGCCAGAAGCTAATCTTAAGGATGTGTGTGTTTGCCTATTGCTCATTTTTGTAAGACCCATTATAGTGTGTGTGTGTGTGTGTGTGTGTGTGTGTGCAGGAGCACATGCAGGTGCGCACGCTTTATTACAGGAGTGATACTCTGTTGTAAAAAAAAAAAAAATGAGATAACTGTCTGCCTGCTTTCAAAAAGGAAGTGCCAGATATTGATGGGATCAGAGCACAGTGGGAGGAAAGAGTTAAGAGATCTTTGAAGACCAAGAGCTGGAACAGGTGAAAAATAACCCAGTTGATCACTGGCCACAGAGCAAGGCTGACCATTGACCAGAATAGCCATAGCCAGGATGGTCAATAACATCAGAGAGAACTGATCAGCAAGGGTGTTAATGGTGGTAGCCGGTGGCAAAAAGGGAATTAAAAAAAAGCAAGTGAAAAAGGCAATCAGGATGGGGAGCTGAAGGAGCATGGAAAACCAAACCCAGCTTGGGCTGAGGCAGTGATGGCGAACCTTTTGAGCTCGGCTTGTCAGCATTTTGAAAAACCCTAACTTAACTCTGGTGCCGTGTCACATATAGAATTTTTTTTATATTTGCAACCATAGTAAAACAAAGACTTATATTTTTGATATTTATTTTATATATTTAAATGCCATTTAACAAAGAAAAATCAACCAAAAAAAATGAGTCCGCGTGTCAGAGGTGTCATAGGTTCGCCATCACTAGGTTATACATAGAAATTGCTGGAAATATATAAACCAAACTTTATCAGTGATTACCTCTGGGAAGTTTTTGTTGTTGTTTTTCTCCTAGGGGGAAGCATGTTCAATTCTACTTTATATTATATATTGTGGCTGCAACAGAGGGTGGTTTTGCCCGCTCCCTCGGGGTCCATTTGACAACATCTACATACATTCTTGACGATGTCTGGACAACTTGAGGCCAGCCAGGCTGCCGAACATTCTCCAGCGCACAGGACAGCCCCACACAGAGGCTGCCTGTTGAAATGGCAGTAGCGCCAAGACTGAGAAGCCCTCCTTTATACCCTAATTGAGAGTTTGAGTTTGTTACAATAAGTATTCATTAATCTTATATTTTAAAAAACAAAGTCTTCATTCTAATACTTGAATAGAAATATGGTTGCTGGTGCTTTTAAAGATGAAATCAAAGGAGCAATTTTAGCATCAATAATTTTGCTATATGGACATAATGTACTTTTTCTTCTCTTAGCAGAACAAATTGTCTTTATGTAAATGTAACATTTCTTTGTATTTGTCTTTAAAAAGAGTTTAAGGTCATCTTTAAACAAAGAAACCCAATGATATTTGTTCCATTTCACAGATTTAAAAAACTGAGGCCTGGGGAAGGCTCCTTAATCATATAGCCAAATTTAATAGTTCCTGGGAATATTAGGCTGCTTAATATCAAACATCTGGGTTTTGCTTGAAACTGAAGGTAAAGAAGCACAATGAATGTCCACTTGCTTAGTTGTGAGACAAAGCAAGTTTTCTTAGCAGTTCTTCATTCTCTATGAACGGAGTGCTCACCCCTTCATTTCTTCCTGCAAACAGAAATACTTCTCTTTCATCTGGCACTAATGTTTCAACTTGGAAATAAAGCTTCTCTTCTCTCATTTTCTGCTCCACA
>NW_005871167.1:3563298-3594595 GCF_000147115.1 Myotis lucifugus | reverse complement strand
TGCCAGACAGCTGAGAGCATTTCAATCTACATGTTATTGCCTCCTACTGGACAAACACCTGAACAGCCGTAGGCAATTCTTCCAATCTGACAATGGATTCTGTATACTAAACCCTGGCCTTTGATGTGTATACCTACCTTGCCTTAGGACAATTTGTGTTAATAAATAGCAAGGGATCCTGAGACAACGGAGAACGTAGTTCCTTTAGCTAAGTCTTCTCTGACTCCCCAAAATACCTTTCAAAATTATGTTTTGTCTCTGGACTCTTTATTAATTTACACATAGCGCCTTCTCCAGATTTCTGAACCCTTCTAGATGCTGGATTAAGACCCCCAGCATTAGTAAAATATTGGCAAAAGTTGTATTCATCCATCATTCATTGCTTCACTAATTGAATCTGCCAGTGCTTCTTAAACTTTTCTGACAAAATTCCTCAGGTAGATTATGAAAACGTATGCTCAGAGGGTAGATGTGAGTATTTAACTGCGATGGTCACTTCTTTCAGGAATTTGTCCATATCACAATGATTACTCCTTCTCTGTCCCTCTTCCACAGGATCAGATGGGTGGCTTCCAGCATCTGTGTTTATGCCATGTAAAACTAAATATATAATTCTAGGTTGATAGTTTTTTCTCCTTTGAGTACTTTAAACTGTCTTCTGATCTCTATAGTTTCTGTTGAGAAGTCCATGGTAATTCAAATCATTGTTCCTCTGTATATAATGTGTCCTTTTTTTCTGTTTTCAAGATTGGTTCTAATTTTTGGTTTTCAACAGTTTGACTGTGATATGCTTAAATGTGGTTTGCTGAACTTCTATTATCTGAAAATTTATGTCTTTCACCAAACATGGGAAGTTTTTTCAGTCATTATTTTTTCAAAGTCTTTTCTGCCCCATTCTTTCTTTCTTCTCCTTCTGCGACTCTAATTACATTTATATATATTAGATTTCTGATATTGTCCTATAGTTTTCTGAAGTTCTGTTTATATTTTTCAATCTTTAAAGAATATATATGTTCTTGCCCTAGCCAATTTGCTTAGTGGTTAGAGTGTTGGCTTGAGCTTGAAAGGTCACAGGTTCGATCCTCCGCCCAGGTCAGGGCAAGTTCGGGAGGCAATCAGGAGGCAACCAATCGATGTCTCTCTCTCATATCGATGTTTCTCTCTGTCTTTCCCTCTCTCTCCCACTCTCCCTAAAAATCAATGGAAAAATATCCTCCAGTGAGGATTAACCAAAAAAAAGTGTTTTCTGAATTTAATAAAATTCCATGACTTGTTGCTTTCCCAAAAGATCCTTTAACATTTCCTCTCTCCTCCTCTCAGCCAATTACATTACCTGCATTCAGTCAATTACTCATTTTGGAGTATAACTTCCATCACTTCTACTGTTTAACATCTTCTTTGATCTCCAAGGGAGAAAAAAATGCATTCCTTATCTGTTTTGAGAGACAGCAATATTGACCAAAAATTGTACCCTCTGAATCCCAGATTCTCTAACTTCCTCAATTTGTAAGACTAGGTCAGTGGTCGGCAAACTGCGGCTCGAGAGCCACATGCGGCTCTTTGGCTCTTCCACAAAATACCACGTGCGGCCGCGCTCCTACAGTGCGATTGAAACCTCATGGCCCATGCACAGAAGTCGGTTTTCAGCCTGGGCGAGTCTATTTTGAAGAAGTACTGTTGATATTTGGCTCTGTTGACTAATGAGTTTGCCGACCACTGGACTAGGTTATAGTTGCAGAGGGGAGGGAGATCTAGGTACCCTCTCCTGGGATGCCTGGGAGCCTGAAAAGATTTTCTAGTTGATAAACCTGTCTGCTAATCTCAAAACAAGTTGGAGTTGAGGGGCAAGATAACTTGCAAATATTGGCCCCTCACAGTACCACCTAGTGGACAATAAGAAGCTAACACATGGGCTCTGAGCCCATGAGGGTAAATGGCCAGTCCTAAAATAATTCACTTCTAGATCCCTAGAATCTTTGCTATTTATACATTAGAAGGGAATCATCTGCAACGAGGAAAGAACTTCCAAATAAATCGTAATATAGCTTCAGGAGTGAAAAGAAAGCCCGGGGCGAATTTACTTTGCCATAGCAAATAAGGGTCTGTTGGGGAAATAGTTAAACTAATATCCTCCCAGCCCACCCACCGCAAACACAGACCAGAGGGGAGTGTGTGATGCTTCAGCCCCTCAGTATTGATGTTATTGGTGGCTTTCAAATGTATTTTCCTGCAAACCAAGGTAAGAAATATTTCTTCTGAAACAAAAGTATCATGAGACATATTTACCCTTATTAAGCATCAATATCTGCTATTTTCTATACTAGTCACAACTTTCTAAATTCACTTCATTACCCACATTTAGAAAAACACAGCTTATGTGCAAATTTTCGTCCTATATCAGGTGATTAACATTGATTTTTAAAAATATATATTTATTGATTTCAGAGAGAAAGGGATAGAAATATCAATGATGAGAGATAATTATTGATCACCTGCCTCCTACACATCCCCTATTGGTGATCAGGGCATGTGCCCTGACCAGGAATTAAACCGTGACCTCCTGGTTCATAGGTTGATGCTCAACCACTGAACCACACTGGCTGGGCAACATTGATTTTATGTAAGGAAACATGGTCCTGAAAAACTGAAAGCAGCCCTAGCCGGTTTGGCTCAGTGGATACAGCGTCAGCCTGTGGACTGAACGGTCCTGGGTTTGATTCAGGTCAAGGGCACATGCCCGGGTTGCAGGCTCCATCCCGAGTAAGGGGCATGCAGGAGGCAGCCAATCAATGATTCTCATCATTGATGTTTCTATCTCTCCCTCTCCCTTCTTCTCTGAAATCAATAAAAAAAAAGGAAAGAAAAACTGAAAGCAAATTCATACCTGCCTTTCATGATGCCAAGCCTCACCTGAGGATATTTTTTCCATTGCTTTTTTTTTTTAATATATTTTTATTGATTTCAGAGAGGAAGGAAGAGGGAGAGATAGAAACATCAATGATGAGAGAGAATCATTGATCAGCTGCCTCCTACATGCTCCACACTGGGGATCGAGCTTGCAACCCAGGCATGTGCCCTGACCGGGAATTGAACCGTGACCTCCTGAGCCACGCTGGTGGGCTCCATTGCTTTTTACAGAGAATGGAGGGAGGAAAGGAGGAAGGAAGGAAGGGAGGGAGTGAGGGGGAGAGAGAGAAAAACATCAATGATCATGTGAGAGAGACATATCAATCGGTTGCCACCCGCAGAAGTCCTGACTGGGGCTGGAACCTGCAACACAGGTACGTGCCTTTGACAAGGAATTGAACCCCACAACTCTTTGGTGCACAGGCCGGCACTCAAACCACTGAGATCACCGGCCAGAGCCTCCCTGTCTTTCTTTTTTAAAAAATATGTATTTTTATTGATTTCAGAGAGAAAGAGAGCGATAGAAACATCAATGATGAGGATCATTGATCAGCTGCCTCCTGCACGCCCCCTGCTGGGGGGTCGAGCCTGAAACCAGGCATGTGCCCTTGAATGGAATCGAACCCAGGACCCTTTAGTCCGCAGGTTGACGCTTTATTCACTGAGTTAAACTGGCTAGGGCATCCCTGCCTTTCTTGAGATGCAAGTAATGATCTTTTTCAAAATCCAACTCCACCATTAAGCCTCTCCATACCCTAAATCAAAATAAATTCTTTCTTAGCTCTCCCTCAACACATTGCTGATACCTCTACCATAGAACTTAATTAAATCTGTCAAGCACTTAATTTGTGACTTGCACAATTTAATAGCTTTTTCAAATGAAGGGTCTACAATGTATTCATAATTGCATCCCTCCCAACTAGCAAAATGACTGACAGAGCCCAACAAATAACAAAATAAACTTTAATCAAACCACTAAAGACCCAAGAAAGTTGAAGGTTTACTGAAGTGAATCCTTTTGCAAAACAAATAATGGTTTTAAAAGTATAGATTCCTCAGAAACGTCTAAACTTACAAAGCATCAAACTCCTCCATATAAGCCAATTAAACCTTATTTATAAAATCCTTATAATTGTGTAGAGGTCCTACACAAGAGAGTGCAGGCTGTTGGTCTCACACTGAGGTGCCTAGTCGAGTCCTCATTTTTTTGGCAAGGCACAAATTATCCCTCCTCTTCTGTTTCTCCATGTGGCTTGCAGCCTCATTCACTCAGTCAAATATTTGAGAGTTTACTATGCACTGGGACGCAATGATGTTAAACACAAGCTCAGGGCTTGAGGCCCCCCTGATTGATGAGGAAGAGGGGTTAACAAGTAAACAGCACGACAACATAATGTAATACACACCATTACCAAGGTTAAGTGCAAGTGATAAGGAAGCGAATGTAGGCAAAGGAACCAGTAAGGGTAAACGACTGAGGTTGAGAGAGAATATGACTCATTTGATGAACTGAAAATCGTTCAGTAAAGTTGGAGCAGTTTGACCAGAGTTGAGGAATGGCAAGAAACAAGGCCAGACTGAGTGGGACCTTTAGGCTAAGAACTTCGAACTCCTGAAAAAGGTCATTACTGACATCCCCCTCTGTTGGTTTCTGCACCAGCAGCTGACTAGAAAGAAAGATTGATAGGTGAAGGAGTGGAAATCAGAGCTCATGAAAACATTCAGTGGCAGCTCTTTTTTGGCTGTAAATTTCTTTACTTGTATCATTAATTTGCCCCACAATGTTATCTTAGGGTGGCATCCGATAAGATAAAATTTCAGATGAGCTGCCCCAAAGAAGCCGTGAAGCAAGTTGATTATCTTAGAAAGAAACAGTAAGGGAAGATTAAAAATGGCGGCAGAGTAAGTGAATGATGCACAGATACGCTCCCAGGACCAAACTGGAATTACAACTAAAATACAGAAAAACTTCCTGAATAATGACCAGAAGACTCGCTGGAGAGAACCCTGATAATTGAGAAAGAAAGTAATGGTGTTACAAAGGCCCCACTGCTATGCAACACAGTGATGACACATGCAAATTAGCATGTCAAATGAAATTTGTTCTAAGTTTCATTTTATTATAACACTAATTTCTGTTCACTGAAATCTAACCAAACATACAGAAATCAGTGTTGCTCATTTGGTCATACATTCATAACTGTTAAAAATTATTACTCCAGCCAGGTTCACAGTTCGATTCCAATCAGGGCACATGCCCAGGTGGTAGGCTTAATCCCCAGTGTGGGGAGTGCAGGAGGCAGCCGATCAATGATTCTCTCTCTCTCCCTACCTCTCTGAAATCAATAAAAAATAAAAATGAAAAATTATTACTCGAGCCCTAGCTGGTTTGGCTCAGTGGATAGAGCGTTGGCCAGTAGACTGAAGGATCCCGGGATTGGTTCCAGTCAAGGGCACATACCTTGGTTGCAGACTCGATCCCTGGCCTGTGCAGGAGGCAACTAATCCATGTCTCTCTCTTATATGGATGTTTCTGTCTCTCCCCCTCCTTGCCACTCTCTCTAAAAAACCAATGGGAAGCTATCCTTGGGTGGCGATTAATAAAAAAAATTTAAAAATGATTACTCCCAAAACTTGTCTTCCTGTGCCAAACTGGAGGGAATAAAATACCTACTAGAAGTTGAAAAGAAAGAGGCAAAGCTAGACAATTTGTCTATTTGTTTATTCTGTTCTTAAAAAAAAAAAAAAAAAAAAAAAAGAGGTCAGGGATTGAGGGGGAAATAACCCATAAACACTGTGAACAGGAATCAAGACTCCAAGACTTGGGCATACTCCCCCTACCCTCAACCTCAGTTCCCGAGAGTCCCACCCACCCAATTTTCTTTTGAATAAGACACCCAAATCAGCAGCAAAGGAGCCTGGGGGAGTCACTGAGGTTTTTGAACACTGGGAATGGGAAGGGGAAACGTCTAAAAAATAGGAGTTTGGAAGAAAAGGGAAGGAATGAGGGAGAGGCTAGGCTCTGGAGGACAGAGTTGGGCCATGAGAGAGGGAAGTGAGCCAGTAAGGGGGGCGTACCCCTCCTGACTGCTGCTGCCATGTTCCCCAGGACCCCAGAAAGCCCCATGGTTTGTTGTAGTCCATTCCCAATTCCCCAAAGGCCTCACAGGCCGAGCTCCAAGTCCTCGAGCTCCTCCTCCAGCACCCTCCTCCTTGCTAGCTTCTCCAGCTGCTCTTTGCTGGGCTGGCTGACTTCTCCAGCCTGGATCCGCTGCTGCAACTCTTCCACCTGCCGAAGCTTCTTCTTTAGGTTCTTTATCTTCTTGGCCTTCTCAGTGATGGCAGCTGGGTCAGGCTGGTCAGAGGCAGCTGTGGGGGCTGCCCGGGAGCCCTGTGGAGCACTGGGGAGTTGAGCTGTCTCTCCCAGGGACACCTTTTCCAGAGTCCGGCTCAAGGCCTCCGCCTCTCCTTTCTCTTGCTGCTGCCGCCTCTTCTCCTTCCGCTTCATGTTGCGTTTGGCTGTCTTGGAGAGGCCTGGTTCCCCACCTTCAGACCTTGATGGGTTGACAGGAGCAATGGCCTCGAGGCTCAACCCTGGGGGCAGTTCTGGTTTGCTCTTGAAAAACTTCACATACTTGTTCTCATACCTGCAGGGAGCAGATGTCAACAGTTAGAGAATCACTGACTTTAGAGCCCTTTTCTTAACCTTCCAAATCACTTTACCCTTTTCATCTCTCTGCTTGCTTTCTCCCCCTTGGCCCCTCCCCAACTTTCCTCCGCTTTGCAGGTTTTAGGAGGGCCCCTAGGTTTCAGAGCTCTGGATCTCTGAATGCTATTTGGAGGTTCTGATGAACAGAGGCCATAGGAACATGACTAGTCCCTTGTAACCCTCACTCATCCCTGTATCCCAACCCCTGCCTCTCCTTTCTCAGTTGTCCCCTCCCATTCCTGAGATTTGGGCATCAGAAAATTCTTCCCTGAACTCATGGGCATACATGTTCTTTCTCTCTGTAGGGACCCCATTAAATACCCGCTCCTCACGCCTAACCACGTACACGGGGACCTCCTCCTGGGGCACATAGCCTTCTTTCACCCTCCGCTGCTTGCGCCAGGTCCCGTCAGGTCGCTGTGTTGAGGCAATGTACTTGCCTGAAATGAGAGAATCAAGTTGGAGAGTTACTCTAACTTTCAAATTGTTCCCAAGATGAAAGAACACATGAATGCACACAGCTTTCCTCAGCATCCCTGTGGACACTAAATGGAACCATTAAGGTGTCCCTTTCTCATAACAACCTTCAATCCTGCTCTGGTCATTATTTATTGAGTGTCTATACACTGTAAAACACACCATCCCTCCCTCAGGGCATTTCTAGTTTCATAATCTAGTTGGCAAGGCAAGACAGGCACAGAGGAAGAGTCTTTAAAAGCAAGACAATAGCATGTACACATCAAAAGACAGTAAATGATTAAGAGGCTAAAAAGGAGTAAAAACAAAGAGAAATGACCAGAGAAGATGTTGTAAGAAGGGAACTTTTATTAAGATGGATTGTAAAAATCAGGTCCACTTTTAGGAATCCATACTATAGATATAAGGAGCATCAATGCACAAGGATATATATAAAGAATGTTTGTTGCACCCTGGCTGGTGTGGCTCAGTTGGTTGAACTGTCATCGAATGCACCAAAAGGTCGTGGGTTCGATTCCCAGTCAGGGCACATACCCGGGTTGCAGGTTCCATCCTGGTCAGGGTGCAATCACAGTGTGTATGGGAGGCAATCTCTCACATCAATGTTTCTCTTTCTTCCCCTCTCTCTCTGTAAAAATCAGTTAAAAAAATATATCCTTGGGCGATGATTAAAAAATAAAGAATGTTTGGTGCTGCATTATTTAACAAAAAGAGGAAAGCAACTTGAATGGCCATTAATATATGGATGATTAAATGGATGTGGGTCATCCCCATGATGGCACACCATGCTGTTATGGAAGTTTTGTTGTTGTTGTTTCCTGTTTTAAAAAAATACATTTTTATTGATTTCAGAGAGGAAGGAAGAGGGAGAGAGAGATAGAAACATCCATAATGAGAGAGAATCATTGATCGGCTGCCTCCTGCAAGCCCCCAACTGGGGATCGAGCCTGCAACCCGGGCATGTGCCCTTGACCGAAATCGAACCTGGGACCTTTCAGTTTGCAGGCTGACGCTCAATTCACTGAGCCAAACGGGCTAGGGCTGGGGTTTTTTCTTAATCCTCACAGGTGGATATGTTTTTATTGATTTTAGAGAGAGGGGAAAGGAGAGGGAGAGAGAAAAACATAGCTTGGTTGAAGGGATCAAACCCGCAACTTGGGTATGTGCCCTGACTGGGAATTGAACCCATGACCTTTCGGTGTAAGGGACAACACTCCAACCAAGCCTCACCGGCCAGGACTGGAAAAGAATTTTATTTTATTTTATTTTTTTTTAATCTTTCTTTTTTAATATATTTTATTGATTTTTTACAGAGAAGAAGGGAGAGGGATAGAGAGTTAGAAACATTGATGAGAGAGAAACATCGATCAGCTGCCTCCTGCACACCCCCCACTGGGGATGTGCCCGCAACCAAGGCACATGCCCCCGACCGGAATCGCACTTGGGACCCTTGAGTCCGCAGGCCGACGCTCTATCCACTGAGCCAAACCGGTTAGGGCTGGAAAAGAATTTTAGATATAAATGCACTGACCTTGACTGGTGTTCAAAATATACTAAGTAAAAGAGTAAGTTGCAGAAAAATGGGTAGTGATCCTCAAACATTTTTTTATTTCATGATTCCCCCTCGCACTTGTATTTTGTAATATTATGCATTTAACCATACAATATTTGTTAATATCATCAGAAAGTTTTATTGGAAAGCTTTCAAGCTCTCAGTGGCAGATACAAGTTTTCCAAAATTCTAATGTTCACTTGAAGCCTTGAATCTTATCACTGCAACAAACACTGTCAGTTGTTTTCCTTAAAATGACAGGCTCACTTCCTTCATTTTCAGCAAAGTGCCTATCAGATATCCAGGTCTGAATTACCAGTTTGTCAGTGGTTTTTTCAAGTAAAAATGTGTTCTATGAGAAGGAAGCTTATTTAGCTTGTAATTGGTACAGCTGCGCCAGTACTTTTCCTTGAGACACCGTCTACAGTGTGCAGCAAAATGTTTCACGTTTACTTCCCATTTAGTCCAGAGAGAACATTTAAAAGATGTATAACTTTCAGTTATAAGATGCGTTAAGTTCCAGGGATCTAAGGTATAGCATGGTGACTATAGTTACCAATATTGAAGTGTATATTTGCAATTTGCTATCAGAGTAGCGCTTTAATGTTCTCATCGTAACAACAAAATGGTAACTCTGTGAGATGAAGGATGTGTTAACTAACCTTATTGTGGTACACATTTCACAATATATACCTTAAACTTACATGTTATATGTCAATTATATCTCAATAAAACCAGGAAAAGTAATAAACAAAAATGTTTATTTCAAGGGCCAGGGTTTAATCAAATTAATAATAAAGAATATTAAGTGAAAAACTGGCATTATTTACTGCAAGCATGTGGCAGTGAAAAATACAATGATGAGTATAGTTGGTGCCACTACCTTAATTAGTGCTATGGGGCCAGCAGTTTTACCCACCTCTGCTTTTGCTTATCAGTGAAAATGTCAATCTAGCAAACAGGCAAATAACATCTTATATATTCTGAAAATAGTCATGGTTGTAGATTTCCTATAAAGGTCTTAGGGAACCTCCAAGTGTCCTGGACATTTGAGTTACCTTAAGAGGAATAGGTGGTAGAAACCATTAACAAAAAATGATATATCTATATATACATACATATATATGTGAATAGATAGATAGATAGATATAGATATAGATATATATATAGATATATGCAGGGTTTGACAAAAGTAGGTTTACAGTGGTGAGTACTCAGAACACAAGTTAATAAAGCTATTGTAATAATCATAACCTGCATGTCTTTTTTTCATACAAATTGTAAACTTACTTTTGCCTACCTATACTACTAGTATATATCTTGTATTACTCATTTTTAAGTATATGGGCCTCCCACATGGATTATACATTGTAACAGGAGTTGTTGTTGTTTTTTTGTTCAAAAAGCAAATATGGCCCTAACCGGTTTGGCTCAGTGGATAGAGTGTCGGCCTGCAGACTCAAGGGTCCCAGGTTCAATTCCGGTCAAGGGCACATACCTGGTAGGGGGTGTGCAGGAAGCAGCTGATAGATGTTTCTCTCTCATCGATGTTTCTAACTCTCTATCCCTCTCCCTTCCTCTCTGTAAAAAATCAATAAAATATATATTTTAAAAAAGAAAAAAGAAAATCTGTACTCAGCCAGTGTGGTTCAGTGGTTAAGTATCGACCTATGAACTAGGAGGTCAAGGTTTGATTACTGGTTAGGGCACATGCCTGGGTTGTGGGCTCTGTCCCATGTGGTGCATACAGAAGACAACCAATCAATGATTATCTCTGATTATTGATGTTTCTCTATATTTTTTAAATATATATTTATAAAACAAAAAGAAAATCAGTAAGATTTGACAGCTAAAAGGGATGGGAGAAAGAACAAACATGAGCAAAGAAAGGCAAGGAGGCGGGAATGGGCATGGAATATTTTTTAATTTTTTTATTTATTGATTTTAGAGAGAGAGGAAGGGAGAGAAACATCAACCTATTGCTCCACCCATTTTTGTATGTGCCCTGACCAGGCATTGAACCAGCAACTTTGATTTATCAGGATGATGCTCTACCCAATGGAGCAACCCAGCCAGGGCGGCATGGAGTATTTAAGGAACAGAAAGTAGAGGAGTCCAGAGGAATCAGACCATTCGTTTTAGGGAATAATAGGAAGCCAGGTTGGAAATAAAAAATGGGGCTAGATCTCCCCAATAGGGGGCGTGCAAGAGGCAGCCAACCAATGATTGATTCTCTCTCATCATTGATGTTTCTCCCTCTCCCTCTCCTTTCCTCTCTCTGAAATCAATTTAATTAAAAAAAAAATAGGGCCAGATCTTAGAAAGCCTTAAAAACAAGGTCAAGGAACTCAGAGCTTTATCTTGCGAATAAAAGAGAATGAAGATATTGTTTGCTTAGCTGTGACAGTTTAGAGACAAGAGAAAAATTGCTTCTTGGCCTTTTGGCTAAGATCAAGTGCAGAGACAAGACACAAGAGTAAAAACTGAGAGGCTTCAGGGAGGGAGGGCTGAAACTTGAGTGGGGCTTTGAAGAAATAATCAAAAACTGAGAAAAGGGAAGCAGAATGAATTCTAAACAGAAGCTCATTCTAAAACAAAATTTCAGTCATGGTAATGTAGATGGAATGTTCAGGAGATGGTGACTAGACCAGTCCGGCTGGATCAGAGGGCTGGTGCAAAAGTAAATGAGGGGAGGATGTTCATACCTAGAAATGCCAGTTAAGGGATGTAATGTCTGCTGCATGGCATGCATTCAATAAGGATTTGTCAAACAAATGAATCTTTTACCCAAAGCAGTGCTTTAGGACAATTAATCTGGCATGATGAGAAGAATTGGAAAGGGAAACATTGGAGACTGGGGAAATCAGCTAGGAAAAAAAAAAAAAGATCGCAATAATCCTGGCATAGGGACAGAATTGGCTGAACCTGTGAGAATGGAAAGGAAGAGACTGATGTCAGGTACATTATCAAAGAATCAACACTTGGTAATTCACTGATTGGGGCAAGGGTATGGGCTAGGGGTTAAAGTCAAAGATAATGCAAAACAGTTTGTTTTAGTTATCCTAATCTTTTTTTTTTTTTTAAATATATTTTATTGATTTTTTACAGAGAGGAAGGGAGAGAGATAGTCAGAAACATCGATGGGAGAGAAACATCGATCAGCTGCCTCCTGCACATCTCCAACTGGGGATGTGCCCGCAACCCAGGTACATGCCCTTGACCGGAATCGAACCTGGGACCTTTCAATCCGCAGGCCGACGCTCTATCCACTGAGCCAAACCGGTTTCGGCTAGTTATCCTAATCTTGATAATTTAGCATAAGAAAATAGTTCTAACAGGAAAAAATAAATCATATACAAATGGTATTACCTATAAATAGCTAAAAATTAAAACAAACTTCACATCCAGTTATACAGGAATGATTTATAATACACCCATTAAAAATGATTAAGCCCTGCCCTAGCCGGTTTGGCTCCGTGGATAGAGCGTCAGCCTGCGGACCGAAGGGCACATGCCTGGGTTGTGGGCTTGGTCCAACCTACAGGAGGCAGCCAATCAATGATTCCCTCTCATCATTGATGTTTCTATCTCTCTCTTCCTCTCCCTTCCTTTCTGAAATCAATAAAAATATATTTTTTTAAAAAATGATTAAGCCCTGGCCAGTGTAGCTCAGTTGGTTGGGCATCTTCTTGTGCACCAAAAGGTTGTCAGTTCAATTCCCAGTCAAGGTACAGGCCTGAGTTGTGGGTTCAACCCCCGATAGGGGGAGTAAAGAAGGTAACCAATTGATGTTTCTCTCTACATCGATACTTCTCTCTCTCTCTCTCTCTCTCCCCCTCTCCCTTCCTCTCTCTGTCTAAAAATCAATAAAATTGTTTATAAATGATTTTTAAAAATTTAAATCATGTAATGTGATATGAAACATAATGATATATATATATATATATATATACCATGATTTTAATTATATCATACATATTTGTAAGTTTATTTATTTATTTTAGCAAGAGGCATATTTGTACGTTTAGGAAAAGTATGTAACTCGAAAATTTATGTTGAGGTGATTAGATTATAAATACTTTTTCTTTTTTAAAATTCCCATTATTGCCCTGGCCAGGTTGCTCAGTTGGTTGGAGTGTTGTCCCGTACACCAAAAGGTTGCGGGTTCAATTCCCAGTCAGAGTACATATCTAAGTTTCGGGTTCTATTCCCAGTCAGGGTGTGTATAGGAGGCAACCAATCAATGTTTCTTTCTCACATTGATGTTGTCTCTTTCTCCTTTCCTCTCTCTAAAATTGATGAAATAGCCCTGACCGGCCTGCGGACTGAAGGGTCCCAGGTTCGATTCCAGTCAAGGGCATGTACCTTGGTTGCCGGCACATCCCCAGTAGGAGGTGTGCAGGAGGCAGCTGATTGATGTTTCTCTCTCATCAATGTTTCTAACTCTCTATCCCTCTCCCTTCCTCTCTGTAAAAAGTCAATAAAATATATTAAAAAATAAAATAAAATTGATGAAACAGCCCTAGCTGGTTTGGCTCAGTGGCTAGAGCGGGTTCAATTCTGGTCAAGGGCACATGCCCAGATTGTGGGCTCGATCCCCAGTGTGGAGTGTGCAGGAAGCAGCCAAGCAATGATTCTCTCTCATCATTGATGTTTCTATCTCCCTCTCACTCTCTGAAATCAATAAAAACATATTTTAAAAAAAATAATAATAAATAAAATAAATAAAAATTCCCATTATTATTGTTGTTATATTGTGGGTTTTAAAAATATCTTATTTTAGTTTTCAAACCTAAATGGCTTGGAGAGTGGGTACACAAAGGAGAGTGAAATTACTTTTGACCAGGTGAGTTTTAAGGTTATTTTAAGGACACAGCATCTGTTGTCTACTTTGGAAGATGAGCAAGATTTAGACAGGTGGAAGCATGGGGTGGGACTATGAAGAAAGGAGAAAAGGAAGTATTTCAGGCATAAGGGACAACATAAGCAAAGGAACAAATTGGACTAGTCACACTCCTACTTAAAATTCTTCCTGGATTCCTGTTGCCTCAGAGTATGTACATGGAAAATGGAACCACATACAAAGGCCTTTTTGATCCAGTTTCCAGCCTCTTAACACCCAATTATTCACACTTTCTGCTCCAGCCACTGAAATATTCACAAATCTCACCCAAAGGTGTCTCTATTCTCATGCTTTTGCTTCCTTTGGCTTGGAACAGACTTTCCTTGAATCATATGTTAGTTAATTCCTATTGGTCTTTAAAGGTCAAGTTCAAATATAAACTACTCAATGTAGTCTTCCCTAATGTACCTACCCCAAGCCAGGTTAGAAGTAGCCCTTTGTGTACCTACAGTACCTGTTTTGGCCTTTATCATGCTCTAATTTTTAACATAATTGTTTGCTTGAGAGCAGAAATTTGTCTTTGATCTTTATAGCAAAGTACCTGCCCCAAAGAAGTAATTAATTCAAATTAATGAATAAATAAACCTGTATCATATTAGGGAACAGCAAGAATCCAGTATATTTTGAGCAAAAAGTATATGTAATGGGAAAAGAGACTTAGAGGTAATTTAGTCAGAAGATAAAAGGTATCCAATCTCCTCTTGACTTTGGACTTGAGCTTCAAATTGTAGGAGGACACTGAAGGCCAATAAGGGAGTACAGATGATCTTCTCAAAGCAATGCTTTAAGATTAACATGAAAATATGTAACATAAACTAAAGGTAGGAAAAAAATGAAAGCTATAGTCGCAATGCAAGAAGACTTGATTTAGATGCTCTGTTTGGGTATTGAAAGGAAAATGAAAAAAAAAATCATCATGAAGAATAAGTTAACAGGATCTGAAGACTGCCAAGATTTGGATTAGAGAGAGGGAATAATTGAAACAGTGATACAGTGGAATTAATCTGGTGATTTTCACATGTATCCTTATTTTTCACAACATACTTGTGGGTAGGTAGGGCATATGGTAATAACATTTATTCACACATGGATTTTAAATGTTTATTGAGCACTTAACTGTAATAAGACCTAGGGATACAACAATGAATAAAACTGGCAAGGGTCTAGCTTCCTTGTAGCATGAGTTCTAGTGAGGTAGAAAGGTAATAAAAACACAAATAAACTAATTACAATATCACTTTTGAATGTGGAAAATCTGGAGAATAAAAAGCAGTGATAGAAAGTCTGGGGGAGAAGAAAACCTTGTGAAAATAACATTCGATTCTAGATAGGCAGTGTTTTACATGGAATTGAGGAAAAAAGGAAAAATAAGAAACATATATTTAAGTGCCCAGAGATGATAGTGGAAGCCTTAAGGCTAGTAAAGATAAAGATAGGGATGATCTGACTTACATGTAGACTCTAATGAACATAATAAACTGACAAAACCAGTCCAGAGATATGGATGCATGGAACAGACTGGCATATCTCAGAGGGGAGCAGGAAAGAGATTAACCAAAGAACTTATATTCGTACTAGAGGCCCGGTGGATGGATTCCTGAACATTGAAAGGAAATTAATTAGAAGAAATATTTTAGAGGCCAGGGAGGGACTGCGGGAGACTGGCTTCAGGGTGAGTCTGGCCCATCTTGCCCAGTGCCGATCAAGGCTGATCGGGCCAGCGGGGGAGGGACCGCGGGAGTGCTCCAGGGCGTGTCCGGCTCATCTCGCCCAGTCCCAATCAGCCGGACCCCAGCAGCAAGCTAACCTACCAGTCGGAGTGTCTGCCCCCTGGTGGTCAGTGTGCGTCATAGCGGCTGGTCGAACGGTTGAACGAAAGGTTGGACACTTAGCATATTAGGCTTTTATTATATAGGATATTCATAAGCAATGAACACAGACAATAGTGTGGTGAAGGCCTGGGGTGTGGCAGGGGCTGGAAGGAGGGGAGAAAAGGGAGGGAAAATTAGGGGACATCTATAATACTGTCAACAATAACATATAGATAGATAGGGCAGAAGCTTTCTGAATGGCCACCTTAACTGGAAGCCCTCAGAGATACAAACAGCCTATTATCACAAAGAAGCACTTATTTTATGTTATATTGGTTTCATTCTCTGTTCTTAATGGTATCCAAAGATAAAGTCAAAAAGAAGGAAGAGGTTTTTACCCCTAGAAATAAAAACCAAAGGCAGATTATCAGGATTTTCCAGAAATTACAGATTAGAGACTGCTACTATAACAATTTTGTAAGCTTTGTTATTTCCTGACATTTGCTGTTTTGTAATCCTCAGACTGTTTCCTTAAACTGAAAGGGCCCAAATTTTTCAGTGATGGCAGGAAGACAGTGGAGAAAAAACACAGCAAGGAGTGGGAGAACTCCAAGGGGTTATCAGCTGTGGGCAAACTACGGCCTGTGGGCCGGATCTGGCCCATTTGAAATGAATAAAACTAAAAAAAAAAAAGACCGTACCCTTTTATGTAATGATGTTTACTTTGAATTTATATTAGTTCACACAAACACTCCATCCATGCTTTTGTTCGGCCCTCCGGTCCAGTTTAAGAACCCATTGTGGCCCTCGAGTCAAAAAGTTTGCCCACCCCTGGGTTAGGTGGAAGTGACTGCTCAAGATGTGCTGAATCCCTAGGACCTGCTTCAAGTAAGAGAGGAGATTTGGGTCACATATCTGAGCTTAAGGATGATCTCAGGGCCAACAATGATAAGACCCAGGTTTCTAAAACAGAAAAAATATACGAAGATCCAATTTGTTTTTTGTTTTGTTTTGTTTTGTTTTTTTAAATGTATTTTATTGATTTTTTACAGAGAGGAAGGGAGACGGATGGAGAGTTAGAAACATTGATGAGAGAGAAACATCAAACAGCTGCCTCCTGCACACCCCCCACTGGGGATGTGCCCGCAACCAAGGTACATGCCCTTGACCGGAACCGAACCTGGGACCCTTGAATCCGCAGGCCGATACTCTATCCACTGAGCCAAACCAGTCAGGGCCGAAGATCCAATTTGGATGAATGACCTGGAAAAATGGTCATGATCATACTCCTCAAGGAAGAAAAGGTGTCAGCAACAAGAGAAAATGATTCTAGGAAAGAAGAACCAGGACAGTGCTATGCCATGGAGACCAAAAGAGTTTTAAGTAAGGGCAGGTGATTAACAGTATTAAATACTGAAGAGAGATTTAGGAAAAGATTTTTACAATTTAGAAATCTCTAGTTATTCCAAGAATATTGTCTCAGAAAAGCAGAGTGGTCAGAAGCCAGACTACAAATTAATTAAATGCAATCTATAATAATAAAAGTGTAATATGCTAATTAAACCAGACGTCCTTCCAGACAAAGCCACAGCGGGCGGGGACCGAGGTAGAGGTGGCAGAGGCCCCTGGCCTCGGCGGCCGTGGCAGGTGGGGACCAGGGCCAAGACCCTTGCATGAATTTCGTGCATCGGGCCTCTAGTAAATTACTAAAAGCCTCCTAGGAGAAAAGCACTATACAAAGTGCTACAGGGATTAAGTAAAACGGTCCCACTTTCACGAAATTTATAGTCTAAGTAAGGAGGGTGGGTAAGTTAGGCAAACAAATAATAAGACAAAAATATAAATGTCTTAAGTATCCTAAGAGACACTGATACAGACTGGTAAGAGATTTCAAGAGAATAAATTATTACACCCTGTTTCATGGTGGAAGGTGACACAAAATCATGAAAAAATTTTTACAATTGATTTTAGAGAGAGAAGGGAGAACGAGAGAAAAAAAGAGAAATCAATTTGTTGTTCCACTTATTGATGCATTCACTGGTTGATTTTTTTTTCTTTCTTTTTATTTCTTGGTGCCCTTGACTGGAATCGAACCTGGGACCCTTCAGTCCACGGGCCAATGCTCTATCCACTGACCTAAACCGGTCAGGGCCACTGGTTGATTCTTATATATGCCCTGACTGGAAATGGAACCCACAACCTTGGCATAAGGGGACATGCTTTAACCAACTGAGCTACATGGCCAGGGCTAAATCATGACAACCTTGACCCTAAAGACTAGAGTCAAATCAGTGGCTCATTATTTCTGCTGGCAGAGAAAAGGGAAAGGGCATTCTAAGAGAAATTACAACAAGCAAAATCATAGCAATGGAAAACTCACAGTATGTTAAGAAGAATTAGGAAAGAACATTTATAAATTAACTAGAGACCTGGTGCACGAATTCGTGCATGGGTGGGGTCCCTTGGCCTGGACCCCCGGGGGGCCGGGGAGGGACTGCAGGAGGTTGGCCTGTTGGCTGGGAAGGAACCGCAGGAGAGCTCCAGTGCGTGTCTGGCCCTCTCACCCAGTCCCGATCAGCCGGACCCCAGCAGCAAGCTAACCTACTGGTCGGAGTGTCTGCCCCCTGGTAGTCAGTGCACGTCATAGCGGCTGGTCGAGTAGTCGACCTATCAGTTGAACACTTAGCATATTACACTTTTATTACCATAATATAGAAAAACCCAAGGTCCATAACATCCAAAACGACCAAAGGCTCGACCGACTGGAAGTCAGTGCTGGGTTGCTGTGGTGACCCCGCACTGCCTGCCACCATTGCAGGCACCCCGACCCAGCACTGACTGCAGAGGCCCCTGGCCTTGGCGGCCGCGGCAGGTGGGGACCAGGGCCAAGACCAGGCCCTAAGAGAGGCCTGGAGAGAGAAGCAGGGTCTGATCTGTAGCCTCCGTGGCAGCTGTTGATCAGCACTTGCCTCTCTTTCTCTCCAGGCCTGGCCAACAGCCATGCCTCTCTCTCGGGCATCCGCTGGGGCTGCTGATCAGCCCCACCTCTCTGATCAGGCCTGATAATAGGCCCGGAGACACTGACTGGCATAGGAACCGACCAATCAGAACCAAATCTGAGTGAAGTGCCGGCAGGGAAGGGCAGTTAGGGGTGATCAGGTAGGCAGGCAGAGGCAGTTAGGGGCGATCAGGGAGGCAGGCAGAGAGGTTAGGGGCAATCAGGCAGGCAAGCAGAGGGGTTAAGGGCGATCAGGCAGGCAGGCAGGTGAACGGTTAGGAGCCAGCGGTCCCAGATTGCGAGAGGGATGTCCAACTGCTAGTCAGACATTCCTCAAGAGGTCCCCAGTTGGAGAGGGTGCAGGCTGAGCTGAGGGAACCCCCCACGCCTGTGCACAAATTTCGTGCACTGGGCCACTAGTATAGGATAAGTAGCTACAAGAACTTCATCTACATTACCTTATTAAATCTAGACAATGGGCAGGTATTACCCTCTACAGCAGAGGAAACAAAGTTGTCAAGAGGTTAAATGATATGTCCAAGATCACAAAGGCAGTGGGTACCTGCAATCTGAACTCAGTTCTGATGCCAAAGTTTACACATCTGCACACTACTATTGCATCTGTCTTATACTAGATAGCCCAGTTCGTTGGAGGGTATAGGCAGAAATGCAGTATGTGATGGTACTATATTGAAAACTGGTTTGTGCTCATAGTAGTGAGTGTAAGAGTGAATGATCCATATGGAAATTTTATAGTCAATTCTAAATAAACTCAATAAAGGGTAGTTTTATAGTCAACCAACCTTTATTGAGTGCTTGCTTCATGCCAAGGACAGTACTCGTATGCATTATTTCATTTTCACGACTTTATGAATGATTATTCCAGTTTCACAGATTATGATAATTTAATAACTTGCTCAAAGTTACGAACTCAAAATTCAAACCTAGGCTGTGGGTTTCAAAGTACTACAAAGAAGTAGGATTTTTAAAGATGAGAATACAAATGCAGTCAAAGAAGTGGTGAAACCAGCATATTCATATATCATCAGTGATAAAAACCCATTAAAAAGCAATTTGGCTAACATAGCAAGAGAATATAAGATAATCCTACCATTTTTTCAGCATTTCCCAAAACTTTTGTTATATAAAACACTACTTCCATAAGACATTAACAAGGGTTACCTAAAAAAAATTGTTAAACAAGTTTGGGGAATTCTGGGTTAAACATAGAAAAAATACTTGTTTTTTATCAGCAAGACATAAGTGAGTTAATGTTCTCCCTCCCCTCCCCCGCCCAAATACAAGCAAAAGATTATTTAGAAAGTCAAAGGGGTAGATAAAATGAGCTGTGGAAGAGGTGAGAAATAAGTTACAGAGGCAAATAAGTTACAGAAGGGCCCCTTTGGAGCTTAGGAGAAAGAAAGGCAAAGAAAACTCCCCTGGGAGAAGAAGAGGGGGAAAGGTGCCC
Organism: Myotis lucifugus; assembly: GCF_000147115.1. NCBI lineage: Eukaryota > Metazoa > Chordata > Mammalia > Chiroptera > Vespertilionidae > Myotis > Myotis lucifugus. The sequence goes on along the minus strand of NW_005871167.1, from coordinate 3,574,770 downwards.
TCAGGCTTTAGTGAGAGAGAGAGAGGGAGCAGGAGAGGGAGAGTGGGAGGGAGGGGGAGAGAGAGCAAGGTGCCTGAGTTAATATGTTCTTATTTATGTGAATACCCAAGATGGGAATATGATCTACAGTGTTTCCTAAATGTATTTGACCCAGGAATCTTATTATTTCAGTTATTTATTTTGTAGCACATTTCACAGGACTAGTAAGTGTTCTGAGGATCATATTTTGGGAAATACAGCCATTTGCTATGATCCCAGTTACGTTAAATACAGGTAAGCTATATGTGTGCATAGAAAGAAAAACTAAAATAAAACGTAACTGTAGTCATTTCTGGATTCTGAAATTACCAAACATGTGAGTGGCATATTTTATACAACCTTTCAAAATATTTTCCAAGTTTGCTATAATCAATAAGAATTAATTTTATAATTAATAGACAATAAATAAATGCTTATACCCTCCAACCCAATAATTCTATTTCTGGGAAATCTATCCTAAGAAAATAACCCTAAATGCAGGCAAAATTTTATGCACAAAAATATTCACAGAGTTCTTATAATTAAAATTCTGAATGGTCCGGGGAAAGCTTCCTGTGTTGTTGAACCTGCCCAGTTGTGAGTGCAGCCTCGAACCAAGCAGCCCTACCCTGACCTAAAGTAAATTCCCAGGAGAAGTTTTTCTTGGGTCTTGAATTTGCAGCAACAGGTGTGAACATTCTAGCAGCAGTTTGATGATCATGTATGATACTGCAAACAAGACCAAAAAAAATAAATAATAATAATTCTGGAAACAATTTAAAAGTCCAATAACAAAAGAAAGATAAAAAAGGGTATGTTTCCAAACAATAAAACATTCTGCCAGTACTATAAAAGATGTTTACAAAAGCCCTGACTGGTTTGGCTCGGTGGATAGAGCGTCGGCCTGTGAACTCAGGGATCCCGGGTTCGATTCCGGTCGGGGGCATGTGCCTTGGTTGCGGGCACATCCCCGGTGCGGGGGTGTGCAGGAGGCAGCTGGTTGGTGTTTCTCTCTCATCGATGTTTCTAACTCTCTATCCCTCTCCTTTCCTCTCTGTAAAAAATCAATAAAATATATTTAAAAAAAAAGATGTTTACAAAGTTTCTAATATTAAGAAAAATATTTTTGTCATAATGTTAAATAAAAAGGCAAGATATAGCCCAGCCAGTGTGGCTCAGTGGTTGAGCATCAACCTATGACCCAGGAGGTCACGGTTCGATTCCCAGTCAGGGCACATGCCCGGGTTGCGGGCTGGATCCCCAGTGTGGGTGTGCAGGAGGCAGCCAATCAATGATTCTCTCTCATCATTGATGTTTCTATCTCTCTCTCCCTCTCCCTGCCTTTCTGAAAGCAATAAAAATATATTTTAAAAAATACATTTAAAATAAAATAAAAGGCAAGATATAAAAATGTATATATCCTCTGATTCAAAAGTGTTTTTTAAAGGCACAGAAAAAATAAAGATCAGAAGGATATATGACAAATTTAATAGTGGGCTCTGGGTGAATGAATTAAATTGAACAAAAATTACATAATTTAACTTGTACTTAAGGAGCAATAATCTGATAATAGTGTTTCAGGGAGTGTAACTGGAACAGGCAGACTAGAGATAAGACTACTACTGACTTCTGGTCAAGATGGTGGCATAGGTAAAGATAGTACCTCCTCCCACAACCACATAAAAATTACAACTAAACTACAGAACAACCATCATTTAGAACTGCTTGAAATAGAACTGAATGGAAGCCCTACAACTAGGAAATTAAAAAAGAAGCCACATGGATACTGGTAGAAGGGGCAGAGACATGGAACAGGCTAGTCCCACACCACCAGTGACGGATAATCGGAAGGATATCTCAGCTGCAGAGGTCCCCCGGTGGAGTGAGGGGTCCCAGCCTCACACCAGGCCTCCCAGACCAGGATTCCAGTGCCAGGAACAGAAGTCACCATAACTTCTGGCTGTAAAAACCAGCAAGGATTGAGGCTCAGGGAGATGGAGGTTACTAGAGTCCCAGGCAGTTCCTCTCAAAGGGCTTGTGCACATACTAACTCAGACTCACTCCCTCTGAGCTCCAGAGCTGGGACAGCAGCTTCATAGGCACCAGAAACTTATGGGGAGGAACTGAATTGTGCAGCATCAGACCAAGATCTGGGGGGCAGCTTTCTCCCAGGTAGAAGTGCTGGCAGAGGCCATTATTTCTTTGATGAGCCCTCCCCACACAGAGCCAGCAGGAGGGCGTCAAATCTGAGAATCCATCAACCTGGCTCACAGTTTGTCCCACCTTGATGATTCCTTGAGACCCTGCCCCACCCAACTTTTGGGCCCACCCAAGCTGTTTCCAGTAGCTTTTCCATATGAATGGCCTGTCTTGGCTCATGCTTCAGTTTTTCCCAAAATCTCTCAAATAAGCAGCATCTGGCCTCAGTGAACCCCGTACTTCTTGTTAGGTGGCCCCAGGCCTGGCACTAGCAGCACCCAGCCTCAGTTCTTGACCTTGCCTGAACACCTCTAAGCCCAGCACAAGTAGCGGCAATCTGCAGATTGCTTTGTACTCATGCCAGGTGGCCCCAGGCAGAAAATAGGTAGTAGCTGGCCTTGGTCTACATGTCCTGGGAGGCCCCAGAGCCAGAGTACTGGGTGGACAGCTTCAGACAACGTCAAAACACTACCCCCAACCATCTCCACAAGCAACACACTCAAGCAAGCACCAGAGCCCTGCTGAAGTAAGTTGTGCTCTGTGGGGTGGGACCCTGTAAAGCTGATCCTCCATAGTGATTGGAAGTTGGTGGTCAATGGTCACAGCCAGTCCTTGCAGCTTGATCATCGTGAGGGTAAATATCTCCCGTTGACATGCCAATAGCAATCAAGGCTCAATTATAAGAGGAGGGAGTACACAGCCCACACATCAGGCACATCTTGAGTACCCAGCTTGGGTGATCAGGGAAGCTGTGCCACTGGGCCCTACAGAACACCTACTGCATTAGGCTACTCTACCAAGCCTGGGAGACATAGCAGCTCTATCTAATACATGGAAACAAACACAGGGAAGCTGCCAAAATGCAGAGACAAAGAAACATGTCCCAAATGAAAGAACACAAAACTCCAGAAAAAGAACTAAACAAAACGGAGACAGACAATCTACCAGATTCAGAGTTCAAAACACTGGTTATAAGGATGCTCCATGAACTTAGTGAGAACCTCAACAGCATAAAAAAGGACCAGTCAGAAATGAAGAATACATTAACTGAAGGATAACTTACAGGAAATCAACAGTAGAGTAGATGAAGCCAAGAAAATACACAATTTGGAATATAATGAAGCAAAAAAACACCCAATCAGAACAGCAAAAAGAAGAAAGAATAAAAAAAAAAATGAGGATAATGTAAAGAGCTTCTGGGACAATTTCACGGGTACCAACATATCATGGGGGTGCCAGAATAGAAGAGAGAGAGCAAGAAACTGAAAACCTATTTGAAAAAATGACAGAAAACTTCCCTAACTTGGTAAAGGAAATAGACATACAAGTCCAGGAAGTGCAGAGAGTCCCAAACAAGATGAACCCAAAGAGGCCCACACCAAGACACATCATAATGAAAATGCAAAAGTTTAAAGAGCCCTAGCCAGTTTGGCTCAGTGGACAGAGCATCAGCCTGCGGACTGAAGGGTCCTGGGTTCAATTCCAGTCAAGGGCACGTACCTCAGTTGCAGGCTCCTCCCCAGCCCGCACCCTGGTCGGGGCTCATGCAGGAGGCAACCAATCGATGTGTTGATCTCACATCGATATTTCTCTCTGTCTTGCCCTCTCTCTTCCACTCTCTAAAAATCAATGGAAAAATATCATCAGATGAGGATTAAAAAAAAAATAACAAAAGTTTAAAGACAAAAAGAGAATCTTGAAAGCAGCAAGAGAAAAACAATTAGTTCCTACAAAAGAGTTCCCATAAGACTGTCAGCTAATTTCTCAACAGAAACTCTGCAGGCCAAAAGGGGTTGGCAAGAAACATTCGAAGTGATAAAAAGCAAGAACCTACAACCAAGATTACTTTCGTTTTAGGAACGAAAGACAGATAGAGCTTCCTAGGCAAGGAAAAAGCTAAAGGAGTTAATCACCATCAAACCAGTATTATATGAAATGTTTATGGGTCTTCTTTAAGAAAATTAATTAAATAAATAATATGAAAAATAAAATGGCAATATATATACATATTATATATAAACAATTGAATCTAAAAAACAAAACAACAGAAACAGACTCATAGATAACATAGAACATTTTGATGGTTGCCAGATGGAAGGTGGGTTGGGAGAATGAATGAAAAAGGTAAAGGGATTAAGAAGTACAAATTAGCCGAAACCGGTTTGGCTCAGTGGATAGAGCGTCGACCTGCGGACTGAAGGGTCCCGGGTTCGATTCCGGTCAAGGGCATGTACCTGGGTTGCGGGCACATCCCCAGTAGGAGATGTGCAGGAGGCAGCTGATCGATGTTTCTCTCATCGATGTTTCTAACTCTCTATCTCTCTCCCTTCCTCTCTGTAAAAAATCAATAAAATATATTAAAAAAAAAAAGAAGTACAAATTAGTTATTACAGAATAGGCAAAGGAAATATAGTCAATATTTTAATAACTGTATGGTGTCAGATAGATGCAAGATTTATTGAGATGATCATTGAGTAAGTTATATAATGTTAAATCAGGGGAGTACACTTGATACTAATATGATAATGTATGTCAACTGTAATTAAAAATAAAAATAAAAAATAAAAAAGACTTCCCTGGCTTGTGTGGCTCAGTTAGTTGGGTGGCTCAGTTAGTTGGATATCATCCTGTGTACCTGTGGGGTTTACTGGTTCAATTCCCAGTCAGGGCACATGCCTAATTTTGTGCTCTGATATCTCTCTCTCTCTCTCTCTCTCTCTCTCTCTCTCTCTCTCTCTCTCTCTCCCCCCCTCCCCCTCTCCCTCTCCCTCTCCCCTCTTCTTTCTCTAAAAATCAACTTAAAAAAAATATTACTACTTAGGAGGTCATAGCACTATTTGCAGGATAAGGAAACTAGAATTTTATCAGGTACTTAGAATGACCGAAGTACTATGCTTAATACTTTGCATGTATAATTCCGTCTAATCCATATAATAATCCTTACACATAATTACAGAAGCATTTGTGGAACACTTTTTATGTGCCAAACATGTACATTATTTAATTTTTAAAAAATATTTTTTTATTGATTTCAGAGAGGAAGGGAGAGGGAGAGATAGAAGCATCAATGATGAAAGAGAATCATTGATCAGCTACTTCCTACATACCCAACACTGGGGATTGAGCCCATAACCAGGCATATGCCCTGACTGGGAATCAAACTGTGACCTTCTGGTTTATAGGTCAACCACTGAGCCATGCCAACTGGGCTACATTATTTCATTTAAATTTTAATTCTCAATTAGTTCTATGTTTAGGAGTTATTCCTATTTTACTGATAAGAAAACTAAGGCTTAGATTCCCAAGGCCTATACCTAACAAGTATTGAAAATGGGATAGAGGTCCTAGCCGATCTGGCTCAGTGATAGAGCTTAGGCCTGCTTACTGAAGGGTCCTGGGTTTGATTCTGGTCAAGGGCACGTACCTCAGTTGCAGGCTCGATCCTAGTCCTGGTAAGGGCTCACGTGGGAGGCAACCAATCAATGTGTCTCTCTCACATCGATGTTTCTCTCCCTCCCTTCCACTCTTTCTAAAAATCAATGGAAAAATATCCTTGGGTGAGGATTAACACACAAAAAGAAAAGAAAATTGGATAAGGGTAAGGCAGTGGGAATAGAAGATCAATAATTTGACAGCTGGTGCGGGGGACGGATGAGGAGCAAGAGTGGTGTAAATGATGCAAAACAATACCCCCAAAGCAGCAAAAATTCCTAGTGCTCTGATTTTGGTTTCTTATATTATCGTTACCCAATAAAAGGAACAAGGACTCCTTAGAGAAATGGCTGGTTCTAGTATTGGAGTAGAAATATACAAGATGATCTTAAAGCATCCTAAAGCAGAAAATAAGGAAGAGCTAAAAAAAGAACAACAAACAAACCAAAACCCACACTGGTGGGGTATACCAAAGGGACACAGGCCAACTAAAAGAGCGCCCAATGTTCAAAGCAGGAACATTTGAGCAATAAAATAAATAAAACATATTGTATCATATTGTATTATGACCAGAAGTCCATAATGATAAGTAAATGATTGAATAAATATATGGGGGAGGAGAGACAAATCTCCTGTTCAGAAGAATTCCAAATAATGTATGTAAATAATCCTTCCTTAAGGAAGGGAGCATAACTCTCCACTTTTCAAGTGTAGGTGTTGATCCCAGACAAGAAAAAGCTGAAAGAGTTCATCATCACCAAACCAGTACTACAAAAACTATTAAAGTATCAAGAAGAAAGAAAAAGGGAAGAGGAGGGAGGAGGAAGGAGAAAGGAGAAGAAAAAAAAAACATGAATAAGAAAATATCATAAAGAGTATTGTTGGCCCTAGCTGACAATCTACCCACTGAGCAAAACTGGCCAGGGCTCATCATTGATGTTTCTATCTCTCTCTCCCTCTCCCTTCCTCTCTGAATCAATAAAAAATATATATATTTTAAAGAGTATTGTAGAATTGTATACCTGAAAACTGTATAATTTTTATTAACCAACTAGAGGCCCAATGCACAAAATTCATGCAAGGGTAGGCCTTCCTTCGCCCGGCTTCATGGCCCCGCCCACGTTGGCCTGGAGCTGCCCGCCGCCACACGCCCCCAGTTCCGCAGAGGCCCCCGATCGATCACCCCGTAGAGGGTGGCCTGGGCCTCCCTCGGTGGGGCAATCGCAGAGCCCCCCAATTGATTGCCCCACCGGCCGGTGGCCTGGGCCTCCCACTGCGGGGCAATCATGGGGCAATGGCGGGCCCCCCTGACCAATCGCATCGCACCCGCCTTGGCTGGCCTGGCACCAGTGCATGTCTTAACGTGGTCATCTGGATGGTCGTTCTGCTGTTTGGCCATTTGTATATTACGCTTTTATTATTATAGATGTCACCCCAAAAAATTTAAAGAAAAGAAAAGAGCCCTACCTGGTTTTGCTCAGTAGATAGAGCATCAACCTGTGAACTGAAGAGCCCAAGGTTCAATTCTGGTCAAGGGCACATGCCCGGTTTGTGGGCTCAATCCCCAGTAGGGAGCATGCAGGAGGCAGCCAATCAATGATTCTCTCTCATCATTGATGTTTCTATCTCTCTCTCCCTCCCCCTTCCTCTCTGAAATCAATAAAATATATTTTTTTAAAAAGAAAAGAGAATATTGTAAAGAAAAAATACATATTCTTGCTGACAAGGGCAAACAATAAAAGCAGTGGATCAACTAACACTAAAGCTAGTACAAAGGTTAAAAGGTAAAAGTAGTAAGAACGTGTAATTACAACAATAAATTAAGGGATACACACAAAAGTAAAAAATAATGACAAAAATATAAACATGGAGGGGATAAAAATGGTAGTGATTTCGGAAATACATTCTAACTTAAGTGACCAACTTAAAACAGAGCGCTATAAATATAGCGTAGTATACATGAAGCACATGGTGACCACAAGCCAAAAATCTTCAAGAGATACAAGAAATAAAGAGAAAGGAATCCACACACAACACTACAGAAGTTGTCAACATACAAGAGAGCAAGAAAATAAGAAAGGAACAAAGAAGAACTATAAAAACAATCAGAAGACAATTAATAAAATGGCAATAACTACATACTTATCAATAATTACTTACATAAAAAAAAGAAAAGAAATAATGACTTACATAGATTCAATGCTCCAATCAAAAGAGGAATGGATAGCCCTGGCCAATGTCCTAAGTGTTTAGAGCATTGGCCCAAACACCAAAGGGTCATGGGTCCAATTCCCAGTCAAAGGCAGGTAACTGGGATGCAGGTTCGATTCCCAGTGGTTGGGGCACATGTTGGAGGCAACCAATCGATGTGTCTCTCTCACTCTCTCACATCTCTCTCTCTCTTTCTCTCCCCCCCTTCCATTCTCTCTAAAAATCAATGGAAAAAATATCCTCGGATGAGGATTAACCAAACAAACAAACAAACAAACAAAAAGGAATGAATAAAGTAGATGTGGTACACATATACAATGGAATATTACTTGGCCATAAAAAAGAATGAAATTTTACCATTTGTGACAACATGGATGGACCTAGAGCCATGGTCGGCAAACTGAAGCTCACGAGCCACATGCGGCTCTTTGGCCCCTTGAGTGTGGCTCTTCCACAAAATACCACGTGCGGGCACCCACGTACAGTGCGATTGAAACTTCATGGCCCATACGCAGAAGTGGGTATTTTGTGGAAGAGCCACACTCAAGGGGCCTAAGAGCCGCATGTGGCTCGCGAGCCGCAGTTTGCCGAGCCGCAGTTTGCTGACCACTGAAGAGGATATTATTCTAAGTGAAATAAACCAGACAAAGACAAATACCATGATTTCACTTATATGTGGAATCTAAAATACAAAATGAACAACAAAACAGAAACAAATTCATAGATACAAAGAACAAACTAATGGTTGCCAAATGAGAGGGAAGTTGAAGGGGCTGGGTAAAAAAGGTGAAGGGATTAGGAAGAAAAAATTGACAGTTACACAATAGTCATGGGATGTAAAGTACAGCTTAGGAAATATAATCAATAAAATTGTAATAATTGTATATGGTGTCAGGTAGGTACAAGAATTATTGGGGGATCACAGTGTAAGTTATAAAAATGTTGCCGAAACCGGTTTGGCTCAGTGGATAGAGCGTCGACCTGCGGACTGAAAGGTCCCAGGTTCGATTCCGGTCAAGGGCATGTACCTGGGTTGCGGGCACATCCCCAGTGGGAGATGTGCAGGAAGCAGCTGATCGATGTTTCTCTCTCATCGATGTTTCTAACTCTCTCTGTCTCTCTCCCTTCCTCTCTGTAAAAAATCAATAAAATATATTTAAAAAAATAAAAATAAATAAAAATAAAAATGTCTAACCATTATGCTCTACACCTGAAACTAATATAATATTAAATGTTAACTGTCATTGAAAATTTTTTTAAAAAATGAAAAAAAAGTATGAACAGTGACTTTCTTCTAATGAATACAGTATGAAAAGGACAGGGAAAAAGAGTCACTTTTACAGTGGAGATACCTTACAAACAACCTTAGCCAGGTGGTCACGGTCAATATCAACAGTAAAAAATCATTGTGATACTATTTACCCTTGACATGATATGATGAAAATGTCACTTTACCTCAATGGTTAATCCCCCCAAAAACACATAACTCCAGTCTAATCATGAGAAAAACATCAGACAAATTGCAATACAGGGGTATCCTACAAAATACCTGACCAGTACTCCTAAAAATGTCAAAGTCATCAAAAACAAGGAAAGTCTGAGAAACTGTTACAGCCAATAGGAGCTTAAGGAGACATGAGAACTAAATGTTATATGGTGTCCTGGATGGAATCCTGGAACAGAAAAAAGAAATTAGGTAAAAAGTAAGGAAATCTGAATAATATATAGGTTTTAATAATAATGTATCAATATTGATTCATTAATTGCAATAATGGTACCATATTAATGTAAGATGTTAATAATAGGGGAAACTGAATGTAAGGTACATATAGAAATTGTCTATATCATCTTCTCAAATTTTCTATAAATCTAGGCCCTGGTCAGGTAGCTCAGTTGGTTGGAGCATTGGCCCAATGCACCAGGGTTGTAGGTTTGATCCCTGGTCAGGGCTCATGCATGGAGCAGCCACTGAGTGCATGTATAAGCAGAACAACAAGTCAATGTTTTTCTCTTTCTCTGAAATCAATAAGTAAAAATTTTAGAAAACTGTTTTCTCTAAATCTAAAAATATTCTAAAAAATAAAGTCTATTTAAAGTTTTAAGAAGAAAATAAAATTTTAAGGAGAGAAAGAGGGAGAGAATGCAAAAAAAGTTGATCTTTGGTTGGCTAATACAATGGTGCCTTTAACAGAAATAAGGAAAAAAAACTGATATTGATTTTGGTCAGATTGTATTTGAAGTATGACAGTATATCTATCCATGAATGAAAGCTATTTACCAAACAATTACAAAAGGAAATTGGCAACTCAGGAGAGAGGTTGGTGCTAAAAGTAAAAACTGTAAAGAGTTAAGGAAACTCTTAAGCAGTGAGGAAATGGAAATAGTATGTATAGAACTGACATTCAAGAAATCAAACTGTGGACAGGAAAGAAACAGAAATGATAGGCCTTGATTTTTCAATGAAATAGAAAGTGAGGTCATCTGCCAAAAGAGGGAGAATTAAAAGGAAAGGTTACAGCCCTCACCAGTTTGACTCAGTGGATAGAGCATTGGCCTGTGGACTGAAGGGTCCAGGTTCGATTCTAGTCAAGGGCACATGCCTGGGTTTCGGGCTTGATCCCCAGTGGGGGGCATGCAGGAGGCAGCGATCAATGATTCTCTGTCATCATTGATGTTTCTCTCTCTCTCCCTCTCCCTTTCTCTCTGAAATCAATAAAAAAAATTATTTAAAATTTTTAAATAAATAAATAAATGGGAAGGTTACAGAGAGCCAGAAAAGGTTGGGGAAATGGCCATGGTAGACTGTAAGCAAACCAAGAAAGAAGAATTGGAGTGAAACTGTGATCTTGGCAGAAGTTAACATTAGGTTATATTATACTGGACCTGCTAGCTTCTGTGCTTTTTTTCTAGCTATATGCTGTGACCTGGAAGCAGAAGCCAAGAAAACAGTTGATGAGTATGACTCAAAATAACATAAGTGCTTGCTTAGTATAAATCAAAACAAATGAAGAAAGCCATGAGGATAGTACCAAAGTGGCTGGTCATAGAGGTCTAGCAAGGGCAGCATCAATGATAGTCTTGAAGGTAGTGATAAGACTCAATGAAATGGGAAAGGTCAAGAACCAGAGAACCTAAGGAAGGCAAAATGCTGACTCTGTGGGTGTGACGTAGTGAAAAAAGTGACTAGTAAGGAGGCAAAAATAAGTGATGGGGAGCACATGAAGGGGAAGCAGTATCATAGGTAAGGTCCAAGTTGTAGTGACTCTGATGTGTAGCCGGTTTGAAAATACAAAGGAAAGTCAATGGTCTCATGCTGAGGAACTATAAGATCAAAGTATCCAAAGGTGCTGGAGTTACTGAGGATGAGAGCAAGAAACAGTGGAGAAAAAAAGAATGATGGCCCTAACCGGTTTGGCTCAGTGGATAGAGCATCGGCCTGCGGACTCAAGGGTCCCAGGTTCAATCCCGGTCAAGGGCATGTACCTTGGTTGCGGGCACATCCCCAATGGGGAGTGTGCAGGAGGCAGCTGATCGATATTTCTCTCATCGATGTTTCTAACTCTCTATCCCTCTCCCTTCCTCTCTGTAAAAAATCAATAAAATATATTTTAA
>NW_005871167.1:3555893-3563198 GCF_000147115.1 Myotis lucifugus | reverse complement strand
GGTGCAGCCACCTGTGAGAGAACAGTATGGAGTTTCCTCAAAAAACTAAAAATGGAACTTCCCATTTGACCTAGTGATCCCACTCCTAGGAATATATCCCAAGAAACTAGAAACACCAATCAGAAAGGATATATGCACCCCTATGTTCATAGCAGCACAATTTACAATAGCTAAGATTTGGAATCAGCCTAAGTGCCCATCAGCAGATGAGTGGATTAAAAAACTTTTGCACATCTACACAATGGAATACTATGCTGCAGTAAAAAGGAAGGAACTCCTACCATTTGCAACAGCATGGATGGATCTGGAGAGCATTATGCTAAGTGAAATTAGTCAGTCAGAGAAAGATATATATCACATGATCTCATTCATTTGTGGATTATAACAAACAACATAAACTGATGTACAAAAACAGATATAGAGACAGAGAAGCATCGATCAGATGCTCAAACCTCAGAGGGAAGGTACGGAGGGTGGGGGTAAGGGGGAGAAATCAACCAAAGGACTTGTATACATGCATATAAGCATAAGCAATGGACACAGACAACAGGGGGTGAGAGTGAGGGCAAGACTGGGGGTATGAGTGTTGGGGTCCAGCCCCAGCAGGTCCAGGGGTTCCCAAAGGTGTGAACGGATTGGGCAAAGAAGGAATGACACGAGACAGCGTTCAGTTGATCAGCAGCCTAGCCAGGTTCTCTAGTCAGGGTCTCCAGCCAGGTTCTGTTCTTTATTCTCCTATTACATCTGTATTTATACCAGTTGATTTTAATCCTATCCATTCTATTCCAAAGGTTAGGGCGTTTGTTATCTCCATTCCAAGGTCACTACTCTATTGTTCTGTTAAGCTACAAGGAAGTAACTGAAGGAGATTATCCTCAGTAAAGATTATGTAGCTTAAGCGTGATTGTTCGTAGTTAAAGTGATTAATTACCCGCCTGGCACTTAGTTAAGGAGTTTTATTCCCTTCCTTAATCCTGTTAGTCCTGTTAATCCCTAACTCCAGGGAAAAATCCTCACCTGGGGAAACAACCTTTCTCGGGGAGGTGGTCCTATTTAAAACACATAGTGCTAAGAGGGGGGGAGCAAACATATGCCATATATGCCAGGTCCCTTGAAACATAAGCTGTGCAGATGTTTCTTCCCTGCAGCGACTGTGTCAAGCAGCAAGGGTGGACCGGCTTCTGGCATTCCATGAGTATTAGTGTGACAGTGGTAGATCAATGGTCTGGAAGTAGTAAGAGAAAGCAAAAAAGCAATGTGATTCCTTCTCCTCTTCCACATGGTCACAGAGATCAGAAAATAATCCTTGGTAGGAAGGTAGGGTGAGATGCAATATCTGGATTTTCATTAAATCAGTTTAAGAAAACAGGTAAGCCCTGGCAGGTGTGGCTCAGTTGGTTGGGCATCCTCCCACGCACCAAGAGGTCGCTAGTTTGATTCCGGGTCAGGGCACATGCCCAGGTTGTGGGCTCAATCCCAGTCAGGGTGGGTGAGGAAGGCAGCCGATTGATGTTTCTCTCTCACATCAATGTTTCTCTGTCCCTCTCTCTCCCCCAAGTCAATAAAAAACAGTAACAACAATAACAAAAAACAGTTAAGAATAAAGAAGTGTACTGGAAATTGGAAGTTGAGTAATATTTTCAAAGCACACATTAAAAGAAGCTAGTTGAAGAAGGACCTACTGAGTAGAGAGCAGGAAAGGTTGTACCCACCACTTTACAATGTGAGGTTAGGGAGAGGTAGCAGAGACCAGGGTTGTCATTAGATATCATAGGAGAGGTGGGTTGGGATATAGAGGACATGAAAAGTAGCAAAGCAAGAAGCATACATGGCAAATTTTAAAACAGACCGTATGTACCACAGCACAGGCACAGCATCACTTCTACAGAAGACTCTACATACACAGTGAAGGCTTCACAAAAGAGAAAACAGTAACACCTTGCCTTGCACAGCATGTTATAAATTGCTTTCACATATACTATCTTATTTGATTGTCAATGACTAGATATTCCTATGCACATTTTTCTAACGATGAGGAAATTAGGATGGGACAAAACCACAATGAAAATCTTGATTTTCAGGTTTCAACACATAAAGCTCACATATGCAGCAGACACTTCAGCATTTCAATCAGCAAGACTGGGAATTCTCCAGCCAGAAGGAATAACTGGGTTCCATCAACTTGTCAGAGGGCTTGAGAGACCACTAGACGCGTTCCTGGTTTGCCTTCTTCCACCTTAGATCCCTCACCTCCTATCACTATCAACAGAGAAGGCAGAGGAGGGTGGGGCCACCGAGGAGAAAACTCATGCTGAAAGTTCTATTAGGATCCTCATCCCTTCACACCTCTGGACCAACAATAAAGATGAGGGAGAAAGTGGGAAAAGCGCTATAGAGCAATGAGAAGATCTACAGACACAGCTTCCAGAAAAAGAATTTAAATGTGGTTGGGGTAGGGCAGAAAGCAGGTACAGCTAGAAGATGGGGGAGGGGAAGGAAGGGAAGGTAGGAATTGGAGGGAACTAAGTGTTGGAACCCCCAAGGCTGGAGAACCCAAAAGAGAGAGACCGGAGCTTCGACTGCTAGAGAAAACCTTAAAGGCCCGTGAGGGCCCTGGAGTAGGGGCCAGCATTGAAGGACCCCAAGGTTTGGATGACCGGAAGCAGAGACCCCTAAACTCGAGACCAGAAGGGGGCGCAGGTGGCACCCCGTAGGAATGAATGGGGAAGGCGGTCCGAAGGGCGGGGCAAAGGAGGGGCCCCGGGATGGGCGGGGCACAGACCCTTTTCCAAGTCCGAACCCCTACCCCGAGAGCCCGGAGAGAAACGGCTCCGCGCCTCCCGCACTCACCGCCGGTCTCGTCAGTTACATAGGGAGTCGCCATCTTGAGAGCGCAAACCACTTCCGGCGTGAGCGGGCTGGGGTCCCGCCCCCTCCCCACCGGAAGTGGAGTCCCGATCGTAGCCTGCCACCATTTTAGTCTTAAAGGGAGCGTACACAATTTCATGGACGAAGATGGAGGAGGAGGAGGAAGGGAGTAGAAGCTGAAGACGTTAGTAAAATGAAAACAATGGGCTCTTTTACTGTCACTGATACCATTATCGAGCGCCTGCTGCGTGGAAAGCAGTCCGCTGGGCGCCGAAAGAATGCTGAGGCACAGCCCTCTCCTCACAGGCCCTCTTAGTCCGTACAGGACCCGCGAGGGAAAAGGGGGCAAGGCCCACCTGCATCCGAAAAGGGGGGGGGGGGGAGGCTGATAAATGAAGAAAAGAATACTCAGGCCCTGGTCTGCGCCCAAGTCCCAAAACGGCTTGGGGACAGGGAGCCGGTCGGGCAAACTTCGGGAATGCACCGGGGCGGGCGCACTAGTGTTGCTGGGGGCGAATGGAAGACCCCTAATCCTTAGAAAATGGGCAGTCGAAATCGCGCGCCGATTGCTCTCGGCCGCCCGGCTCAACCCGCCGGACAGAGACCCGCCAGGCGAGGCGGAGGGCGCTGCGGCCGGTCCCCGGGCTCTGCCCTGCCTGCGGCGGCCCCGCGGATCCGGCTGGCGAAGTGACGGATTTGCTCTGACCTTCGACCCCGGCCGCCGGCTCGGGGGGGCCCGGGGTCAGAGGGCGGGGTGCAGCCACGGGGCGGGGCCCGCTCATATTCTAATGAGCCTCCTCCCGGTCTCTGGGCGGCGGGGATGGCGAGCGGGCCACCCGCCAGGAGTGCGGGCCCGCGCGGCCACACCTTCTGCAGCCCCGCCCTGCCCCGCACCTTCCTCGTCTCTACGGGACCCCAAGGTTCTCCCTCCCCGGTTCTTTTCAGCAGCTCTGCCCCGTCAGGGCGAAATCCTGCTAAACTCGTTTCCCCTGCAGCCTGGGAGGGGCCTGCTGCAGGCTCCTCTCCTCCGGTGTCACTGCCGCCCTCCCCCAACCCCGTGCTGTGTTTTCCTCCTCAACCCTGTTGTACCTTTTTCCAAATCCCTACCCGGGCTCACGTTCATTTCCCACAGCAGCGCTGAAACCGGGGAGGGAGGAGGCGAATGTTAGTGACCACCTCCATCACCAAGTTCCCTGCCCCACTTAAAAAAAAAAAAACCGCAAAAAAAATGAGAGCAATGGCTAACTAGGAACAACCGAAGGCTTTGAAATGAAGCTTCAAACGTTTTGGGGGTAACAGCTTGCCTGCCTGCCCTCCACCTCTCTGCCTCTCAGCAGAAGCCCAACTCAGAAGGTCTCAAAAAGACTAGAAAAACTTATTTGCGTCCCATGCACAGTCCCTGCGAGTGTTGTCACACGGCCATTGTCAACCCTGCTCTTTCACCACCTGTGCTGCCGGTGCCCGACCTGGCGTCCTGTCCTCAGTCTTGTTACTACTTGGAGGAGAGAGTGTGAAGGCCCCTAAAAACTAGGGGGTGCACTGGCCTCGGCTGCACCACCTGAGGCGTGCAGGTGCTCGCCGCCAGCTGCTCTGTGGAACCTTCTGCAAGAGGGAATCCTGGATGGCCCCCGTTGACGACCCAGCCCTGGGCCCCCCGGTGCCCCCCGACATCCTGCCTCAGCTCTGAGGTTGACAGGAAGTGAAACTTAGTGTCTGCCTCGCAGACCTGCCCCGGCCCCGGATGTGGCCCCCCACCCTGAGGAGGAAGAGGGGAAAGAAGAGGCTGAGGAGAACAAGGCTGTTTTTTCCTTTCCCTTTGTTCACTGCGGTTTCTTTCTTTCTGATTTTTATGATGTGGTTGATTAAAGAAATGAGCACCTGGAGCTGCAGTCATCAGACGCTTCCTCCTGAGATGTTACTTGGCCTTTCTGCATCATACCCCCACCAGTAACCGACTTGGGGCGTGACACCGTTCCCAGAGGAGACACAAAGGCGCCCAGGCTGATGCCATCTCATTCCTCACGAGAGAAATCGCCTCCTGCTGCACGTGGACGTCTCCAATAATGTCGTCAAAGGGGACTCTCTAACCTCATGTAGGGACAGAACTGATGAGGAGGAGGGAATGAGGAACTCAGGTCATACAGAAGACGTATCCCTGGGAGTGTTATTTGCAAGGAAAGCTGAGTGCTTTAAGGAGTAGTATCATTCCAGTATTTCTACTGTTTAAAAAAATGTATTTTTATTGATTTCAGAGAAGAAGGGAGAGGGAGAGATAGAAACATCAATGCTGAGAGAGAATCATTGATCGGTTGATCAGCTGCCTCCTGCACACCCCTTACTGGGGATCGAGCCTGAAACCCGGGCATGTGCCCTTGATGGGAATCAAACCCGGGACCCTTCAGTCCGCAGGCTGATGCTCTACCCACTGAGCCAAACCAGCTAGGGGCATTCCAGTATTTCTAGATGAGAGGTTCAAGGACAGAAAACTGATTGGAAGAGGCTCTAGGGGACTTGTTCTCAGCTGATACCGTATGCTTGTTTAGGGTGGGTTCGAGGGGCAGGCACTTGACACAGACACACACTCGCACACACCAAGCCACTCTATGGTGTACCCCTAAACTAGGCTCTGTATTTGGCTGTCTTGCAGAACTAAGTACAAGCCCTGGTGCAAAATAGGCCTTTTTAAAAAAATATATATTTTATTGATTTTTTACAGAGAGGAAGGGAGGAGAGGGATAGAGAGTTAGAAACATCCATGAGAGAGAAACATTGATTCAGCTGCTTCCTGCACACTCCCTACTGGGGATGTGCCCACAACCAAGGCACATGCCCTTGACCAGAATTGAACCTGGGACCCTTCAGTCCAAAGGCCGACACTCTATCCACTGAGCCAAACCAGTCAGGGCGCAAAATAGGCCTTTAAAAGCACTTATGATTCCTTATGACTAAAAAGGTCATATAGGAAGGGGAGATGAAAGATGAGGAGTGGCAGGGCCCGGGTCTTTTTAAGATTGGTGGGGACACAGGAGCAGAGAGACAGACACTCTCTAACCTCTACCTCAGATCTCCAGTTCAGATGCAACAATACTCCCAAACCCATTACTCAGCAGCTATATTTCTGATAAAAATGGAGGAGTCGCCCTGACCGGTTTGGCTCAGTGGATAGAGCGTCGGCCTGCGGACTGAAGGGTCCGGGGTTCGATTCCGGTCAAGGGCATGTACCTTGGTTGCGGGCACACCCCCAGTAGGAGGTGTGCAGGAGGCAGCTGGTCGATGTTCCTCTCTCATCAATGTTTCTAACTCTCTATCCCTTTCCCTTCCTCTCTGTAAAAAATCAATAAAATATATATTTTTTTTAAAAAATGGAGGAGTCTCTTCCAACAAGCCTGTCTTGATTGTCTTAAAACAATCAAGAACTGCTTACACCCCTCTGTTTCCACTAGAGGTCCTCATGTATTCATTCCTCCTCTTCAACCCCCACCGAAGTATGTAGAAGTATGTCTATATTATGTGTGTGTGTGTACACACACACAACATTTACAGAACACACACACACCCTCCCAGCCAGGGCTCTCCCCTCCCCTTTCTTCTACCACCAGGTGTAAAAAGGAAGATTCCAGGAACTCAAGCCTTTGTTATTGTGCCCTATTTCAATGAAGGGTAAGAGGAGGTGTGTGTGTGTGTGTGTGTGTGTGTGTGTGTGTGTGTGTGTGGAGGGGGAGATGGGGCGGGTCCAGGAAGCAGGATGCCAGGGTCCCCAGTTCCTACCAGTAAGTCCCTAGGCCTCCGTCTCTCTCCCTTGCCACCGTGCTGCCCCCAGGGTCTTCACTCCAGAACAGATCCCAGAAAGAAGCTGAAAAGGACCTCTTTTCACCCCGACTTTTGGGCAAGGCCTTCCTATGCCACCTGCCAGGACTAGCAGGTAACGTGGGAGGGCGAGGGCTTAAAGGAAAGGGGGGGACAGGCCTGAGTGCTCTTTGCACTTAAACCTCCACCCCAAGAATCAAGGGAGCCATCTGGGTTTTGCGAGAAGGAAGTGTCCTTAGACTTGGGAAGACAAAGGTGAGGCGTCTGGGTCGGGGTGTTCCTGAGGTGAGGGGCCTGGAGGTAAGGGGGGCAGCTTTTCTCAAGTCGCGTCAGGTAGTGGGGCCCCTGGTGGGTGGTGGTGGGGGGGGGGGGTGGGTCTCAGGGATGTGGAGTCTTGAACTTCTGGCCTCGCTGCCGAAGAGGCTCTCCCGGGGGATGGACTTTAGCCCAAGTGGATCCCCCGGACCTGGGAAGGCAGCAACTAGGAAGGGGAAGTGAGTCCCGGGGAGAGGGGGAAGGCGGGGGGAACTGTCCCCCTGTGCCGCCCGCGTCCCCGCCCCCGATCCATTCCCGGCTTCCCGGGGCTGGAATGCCAGGAAGAGGACCATGAGTGCTTGTAATGAAGGAAAA
>NW_005871167.1:3535840-3554138 GCF_000147115.1 Myotis lucifugus | reverse complement strand
AGCTGACCCCACCCTCCCAGCCCTAGCAGCCGCCTGGACTCAGTTCCAGGTTGTAGACTCAGGGTTGGGATGGAGCGGAGGACAAACCTGGACTTGTTATAGGTCTTAAAGGTCCTAGGATCCTGCAGTTTGTTGCCTTTCAGCAACTGGGGTGGCTAAACTTTCGGGGGAAAAGTCAGAAGGATGGCTGAAAAGATCCCAGGAGTCCTATGTCCAAGGACCCAGCCCAGGAGTATCCTTGGGCCCTGACAGTGTAGTTTGCAGCCACCTCCTCACCCCCCCTCACCCCCCCATAGGCAAAATGCAGAATCCTAATGCTACATGTCTGTGCCTGACACGGGGGAAAGTCTACAATTGGGCCTCACTGCTACTGGGAGTCCCTAGAATTTATGCCTTCCTGGGTCAAAGATATCATTTTCCCTAAACTCCAGATGTGCGTTTCTCTAGGTACCATCCTTGTATTATAATAAAATAACAAAAATAATACTATCTAACATTTATAGAGTTCTGTGTCATGAAGTTTACTAAGTATGTTGCATGTATTATCTTATTTAATCCTCACATGGTGACTAATTTCTCTAGGTACCCATTTTATCGATGCGGAAACAGGTTTAGGGAGATGAAATAACTCACCCAAGAGCTAGGATTCTAATCCATGCCTATCGAATTCAAAAGTCCATACTCTTAACCTCTACTGTATACTACATTTAAGACCTTGGAGGCTAGGAAGGATCATTTTTGAAAAGAGAGACAAGAAAGAAGTATTGTCCTTCTGTCCCTTGTTTGCTCTCTCCCTGTCACTTTCTCTCGCAGATGTCCTAGAACCTTGGAGCCATCTAAGAATTCCCAGGGGTGCCCTAACCAGTTTGGCTCAGTGGATAGAGCATCAGCCTGCGGACTCAAGAGTCCCAGGTTCGATTCCGGTCAAGGGCATGTACCTTGGTTGTGGGCACATCCCCGGTGGGAGGTGTGCAGGGGGCAGCTGATCGATGTTCCTCTCTCATCGATGTTTCTAACTCTCTATCCCTCTTCCTTCCTCTCTGTAAAAAAATCAATGTCCTAGAACCTTGGAGCCATCTAAGAATTCCCAGGGGTAATCAGAGTGGCTAATTAAGCCATACAGGCCCCATTAGCCATGAGACTATTATGTATTCATTAGCTCTGTTGGCAGTAGAAGTTGGATTATAGTCTTTGAAAAGGGCCAGAGGGGTGGACTCCTTTCTCCAGAATATCAGTGTCACAGAACCCCTTCCTAAGTGTTCCCAGAGCGCCCCCAGGTGAGGAATGGTATACACATAGAGGTGGGCAGCAAAGATGTCCCAAGGTTAGAGGCTACAGAGTAGATTCTTGCACCACCAGAAAAGAAATTCCCATAGGCCCTAACTGCCTCCTTGAGCCTGAATAAATAAGTGGGCAGAGGGGAGGCAGAGGTCAGATTAACATTATTCATTCATTTAACAAATATTTATTTAGCACCTACTATATGTGCTCCAAATTGTCTCACGGATTCCCCTGCCTGTCAAGATGGACACGCTGGCATCCCATTTAACCATATTTGTATTATTATTCTCAAAATATGACTCCCTAACTTTACATAACTATTTGTACAACCAATATGGAGCACCTACAACATGCTGGGCACTGGTTTTTTTTTAAATTTTTTTTATTGATTAAGTTATTACATATGTGTCCTTATCCCCACATTACCCCCATCCCCCCCCACTCATGCCCTCACCCCCTGTTGTCTGTGTCCATTGGTTAGGCCTATATGCTTGCATATAAGTCCTTTGGTTGATTTCTCCCCCTTACCCCCAACCTCCCCTACCTTCACTCTGAGGTTTGACGGTCTGATCGATGCTTCTCTGTCTCTGGATCTGTTTTTGTTCATCAGTTTATGTTGCTCATTATATTCCACGAATGAGTGAGATCATGTTTGGGCACTGTTTTTGGTATTGGGGATACAGTGATGAATAATACTGACAAGCCTTGGCTGGTTTGGCTCAGCATTAGCCTGCAGACTGAAGAGTCCTGTGTTTGATTCTCGTCAGGGGCACATGCCCAGGTTGCTGGCTCGATCCCCAATAGGGGGTGTACAGTAGGCAGCTGATCAATGATTCTCTCTCATCATTGATGTTTCTATCGCTCTCTCCCTCTCTGAAATCAATAAAAATATATTTTAAAAAGAAACAAAAGATTAAAGAAATAGAATTTAAAAAATAATAAGTTCCTGCCCTTGTGGAACTTACATTTTAATAGGAGAAGACAAACAGGAAAGAAAATAGTTGGGTATGAGATTTATCGGGATGATCACTTAGTAAGTTATATAATGTCTAATCACTGGGATGAAACTAACACAATATATGTCAACTGTAATTGAAAAATAAAAAATGGTTCAAAGAAAAAAATAACAAGATAATTTCTAGCTGTGTTAAGTTCTATAAAAGAAACGAAGGTGCTATGCAAAGGAGGGGACTACTTTAGAATGATCAGGGAAGGACTCTTGGAGGAGCTGACATTTCAGCTTTGGCAAAAAGTCAGCTCTGCCCACGAGTATGGAAGAGTGTTCCAGGCAGACAGAACAGTAAGTCTCATGGCCCTGAGCAGGGAAGAACTTGGTATGTTTGCAGAACAGAAAGGAGGTTAGTGAGACTAAAAGGCAGTGTGTGAAGAGAGTGTTGCTCAGTGGTTGAGCATCCACACATGAACCAGGAGGTCAGGGTTCAATTTCCAGTCAGGGCACATTCGGGGGTTGCAGGCTCAATCCCCAGTAGGGGGCATGCAGAAGGCAGCTGGTCAATGATTCTCTCTCATTGATGTTTCTGTCTCTCACTCCTCTCCCTTCCTCTCTGAAATAAATTTTAAAAATTTATATATATATACACTCATATATATATGACAGAAAAACAAGCAGGGGCCCCTGCCACACAATTCTTGGATTGCAGCTTTGGTTCCTGCCTTGGGAAGTCCCAACCTCCTCTTGGAGCTCTAGTTTCTTCACCTATAGACTGGCTATACCAATCATTTTTTATCTCATAGAATTTTCTTTTAATTGTTAATACAATAACTACTGTTTCTTGAAGGCCTTCTGTATGCCAGGCATTATAGTTGGTACTTTTTATACATTATTTGACAATCCTCACAACTGTGATAGATAGGTGTCATTCTCCCCATTTTACAGATGTAATTTGTCCAAATCAGACCCTGGTATCAGAGCTAAAAATAGAACCCAGATATGACTAACCCTAGTTCTGTTTGACTCCAAAACGGTGCTGTCCTATGCTGCGCTATACTAATGTGAGATATTATTATTGCTGTTTTTCAATACTCAAGGCAAGTTGCCCTCTGCTACTTGGTCTCTGGGCCAGTGGTCAGCATGATCCACATGATGGCTCCTCTTTGGTCTCTGAGTCCCATAGCTAAAAATGAGCTCCCTAAACACTGTTAGCCAACCTAGGTGGGTAGAAGGAAGACCCCATAATCTGAGACTCCCGCATTCAGTTAAACCCTGCTGCAACTGGGAAGCCAGGCAGATAGATGTCTTTCCCCTGACTTCTCCCAATCTCACGTGCCTGGCTTCCCCCCTTCCTCAGTAGAGCTCCGCTGGACGCTGGCGAGGCGGGGCCAAGGTTGGGGACCCGCCAGAGTTGGTTCTGTGTCGCGCGCGTCAGAAGCGCTAGAGGTCGTTGCGGGGCGTGGGTGGCTCGGGGAGTGGGTGGCAGAGCGGGCCTGGGGACCGAGGCTGGAGGCGGAGCAAAATGGGGTCCTGGCCCGGAAGGCGTGCCAGCAGCGCAGTGAGAACCACCCGGCGGGGCCGGGATGTGGGATCCGCGATGGAGAGCACAGGCTTGGGAGAGACTGCAGAGATTGGGGGTGGCGGGAGAAAAGGTAGAAGCAGGCGAGAGACACACTCACCAAGACATATACACTGGGAAAGCGGGTGTGGGGGCGGGAAGGTGAGGGTGGTCAGAGATGAATTAAGACAGATTGGGGGGCGAGGGGAATAAGAGAGCTGGAGAAGGATCCAGAAATGGAGGAGAGAAAGAGATGAGTCAAAAACAGAGACAAAGGACAGACTGTCAGGGAGAGATAGAGACATATGGAGAGGGACACAAGGAACAGAAGAGACTTAGGGAGAGACTCAGAGAAAAGGAAAGAACAGAAATAACAGTGGGAGTGGAGAATTAACTGAGTAGACAACCAGAGAGACCACGCTGGCTCTTTCAGCCTCATGCTCTTGTCATCCTCCAGACCTACCCTTGGAAGCCCACGTCCAGGCGCCGTAAGTTCTACTACCAAGCTGTCTTTGTGGCCACCCTTGTGAAAAAAAGGAAGATGGCCAAGGAGAGGGGCCTAATGAGCCCCAATGATTTTGCCCAGCTGCAAAAATACATGGAATGTGAGTCTTTTTCTGAGTCCTTTAGTTCTGGAGACCTTACCCCAGAGAGCTCCTCTTCCTTCAACTTTCCCCCCTCACCTCCAGTTTCCCCCATGATCTTGAACCAGTCAGCTCCTAAGATATGCCTATAACTAGGAAAGGGAGGAGAGGGGGATGGGGAGATGTCTGGGGTCTCAGCTGTCCATCTACCTTCTCTGAACCTTGACTGCCTGTTACAAGTCTCAGAGAAGAAAAAATAGGGGTACCACTTTGGAGGATCTGAAATGTTATTCTCTTCTGTATTTCTGTGTATTTCAGACTTTCTTCTTTCTTCATCTCACTTGAATCTTTTTTCCTATTGGATGTCTGGGTGGGACACTGACAGAGGGCAGGGAGAGCTAAACTAGACTAATGCTCTTCTTTCACTCTCTTCACACCTTAGACTCCACCAAGAAGGTCAGTGATGTCCTAAAGCTCTTTGAGGATGGTGAAATGGCTGGATATGTCCAAGAAGATGTGAGTGGCAGCTGGTAAATCTTTTCCTGGACCAACTCCTCCTATCTTTGTTTTTTGCTACACCATTGGGATCCCCAACTTCCAGGGATTATTCTGGGCCCAACCATGCCCTCCTCCCTCGAGATACCCCAACATTCATAGTTACTGCAGCTATTGCTTTAGGACAAAGCAAGAGATTCTAGTAATTCAGGACTCAACCTAAGAAGTTATACTCCTGCCTTGGGTGCTTCTCAATTCTGCACTTACTGTCTCTGTCCCCACTACTCCCAATTCTTCAATCCCCAACTCCCATCCTGCAGACTCCCCAGGATAATGGTTGCTCTCATCATAGGCCATTGGGTATGAGGGATTCCAGCAATTCCTGAAAATCTACCTGGAAGTGGATGATGTTCCCAGTCACCTCAGCTTGGCCCTGTTTCAATCCTTCCAGACTAGTTACTCCTTAGAAGAGACTGTAAAAAAAGGTATGGTCACACAGGTGGGAATGGGCCCAGCCTCCTGAAGAAAAGTCATGAGTTTTGGGGTGAGAGCTGAATTGAGTCACATGCTGGGGTTAGGGTTGGGGGTCAGAGGTAGAGGTTGGCCCTGCTGGTCTCTGGGAGCTGGAAGAAGGAAAGTTAAAGGGAAGAGTTGGGACAAACAAAGGAAAAGAGAAGAGCCAAAGTGAAGGGACCCCCAACCTCAGATTTACTGTACTTTTTGTATCCAGATATGGTATGTCTCAGTGATGTCTCCTGCTACTTTTCCCTTCTGGAGGGTGGCCGACCAGAAGACAAGCTAGAATGTGAGTTGCCATTCTGGACTGGGGGAGGGGAAGAAAGGTGAAGGGAGAGAGGGTGTTCCCCAGCCTTCCTTCCCTAATTTTTTCAGGATTCCTAAAGACCGACAGGGCCCGACAAAGGTGGGGCCAGAGAGTGAGCCCATTTTCTCTGTTCCCCCAGACTCCTTATACCTAATGCCATCCACCATAGTCACCCGAGTTCCTATGTTTTGTACATTTTCATGTAGGTGGCCTGGGGTGTTCTTGGGATGTAGACGGTGTGTAGTATCTCCCCTATCAGGTTCACTGAGGGTGGAATCCAGACCTGTTTCCCCTCCCTTTTTGTCTCCTTTTTCAGTCCCAACCCCAAGCTCTGGGCTCTTCATCTAAAAGGTTTCTCCCTATCTCTTTGTTTCCCCTGTATTCTATGATGAATTCTTTGGGTATCCCTCACAAACTGACCCTGGCCCCCCTAAAACACCCCACAGTCACCTTCAAGCTGTACGACATGGACAGAAATGGGATCCTGGACAGCTCAGTGAGTTGGGGGACCTGTATGCTGGGCAAGGGAGTATGTGTCCATTTGTCTGTGCCCTCCTGTCTCAACTCTTCCAGGATCTTAAGAAGCAGAGGAAGCTAGAGGGAGAAGTTGAATCTTGTAGAACTAAATTTGGGAGTAGGTCCCAAGCTCTTGACCCCTAAAACAGGAGGCTGGAGGCATGAATTGGGGACTGCCTTGCAAACATATGAACACACATAGACTTAGCATAGGCATCTGAGAATGAGAGATGGGTCTGGGGTGGAATCTAAGAACTCTGATTTCTAGAGAATGGTTTGAATGGTGGTAGTGAGGTGGGATATGGCTGTGGCTCTTACTCTCTTGGCCCACAGGAAGTGGAAAAAATCATCACACAGATGATGCGAGTGGCTGAATACCTGGATTGGGATGTGTCTGAGCTGAAGCCGGTAAGGCAGCTCTTCCTTCATGTCCCTTCTTGTATTTTCTCCCTGATGAGTCTACTTTACCCTTAGCTAGGATGGCTGGTCTGGGTGTCCTAGGGGGCCTTGGAGAGGTGTCAGATCTGAGGGGCCACTCACACCAACAGTCTCCCCATTCTCTGCTCAGATTCTTCAAGAAATGATGAAAGAGATTGACTATGATGGCAGTGGCTCTGTCTCCCTGGCTGAGTGGCTCCGGGCTGGGGCCACTACGGTGCCATTGCTAGTGCTGTTGGGCCTGGAGATGGTGAGTAGGAGAGATTGGTAAGGAAGTTAAGACAGCTGCCTTGGGTTGTTTGCCAGAGGTTGGTTCTCTAAGGGCTTAGACACTCCCTAGCATTTACTATGCCCTCCTAGACCCTGAAGGACAATGGGCAGCACATGTGGAGACCTAAGAGGTTCCCCCGACCAGTCTACTGCAACCTGTGCGAGTCAAGCATTGGTCTTGGCAAACAGGGCCTGTGCTGTAACCGTGAGTGATGGGGCCTGGGAGTGTGGGAGCAGAGGGGCAGCCCAGCTATCTGTGGGAGCATGGCGCTCTGAACTTAGTGTAACCTGGGCTTGAATTCTGACCTCTGTCACTGACTAGTTATGTGACCTAGTTAAGCCTTAGTTTCCTCAACTGAAATTGAGATCATTGTGAGCATTAAATAAGTTGTTGCAAGAAGAGTGCTTCATGCCCTAACCGGTTTGGCTCAGTGGATAGAGCGTCAGCCTACGGACTGAAGGGTCCCAGGTTCGATTCTGGTCAAGGGCATGTACCTTGGTTGCGGGCACATCCCCAGTGCAGGGTGTGCAGGAGGCAGCTGATCGATGTTTCTAACTCTCTATCCCTCTCCCTTCCTCTCTCTGTAAAAAATCAATAAAAATATATATTTTTAAAAAAAGAAAAATGCTTCATCCAGTGCATGTACCTACTATTAAGTCTACAATAAAAATTAGTTATTATTATTGTTTTATATCTGGGCCTCCTTTGGATCATCCAACTCAGTTATTGGCACGTGGAGGGAGTAGGGGTAGTCATGCAGTAACAATTGCTCTCTAAGGGGAAGAGTGAGCAAAAGGCATAGGTCTTGGAGGTGAGCCCCCACCCCAAACTTTAATTATCTACCATACCCTCACAGCAAGGGATTATATGTCTTGTTTCAGTGAGTGATCCTACCTCACCCCCGGGTAAGGAGGAGCTAGAGAGAGGGGCTTTAGCTAAGGCTCTGACCTTCTTCCCCCTTGCCCAGTCTGTAAGTACACCGTTCACGACCAGTGTGCCATGAAAGCCCTGCCTTGTGAAGTCAGCACCTATGCCAAGTCTCGGAAGGACATTGGTGTGAGTGACCCCCATGCCTACCCCATCACCATCCACAGCCTGGCCCCAGCCCTTGGCCCATTGTTACCCTCAACCCTTCCCCAGTCCTTGCTCAGACCCTCTCAGACTGGGATTGCCTTTCTCCCCAAGGTCCAATCACATGTGTGGGTGCGAGGAGGCTGTGTATCTGGAAGATGCGACCGCTGTCAGAAAAAAATCCGGATCTACCACGGTCTAGTTGGGCTGCATTGTGTGTGGTGCCACCTAGAGGTCAGTTCGGAGGCTTTGTCTACAGGCTGCGCCTTGGGGCCCCTGCTTAAACTGCCCTCTCTTCTCTGTTAGTCTCGAGTCTTCTCGCCTCCCAGACAGCTTATCCCTTACAGCCCCTATGGGCTCTCTTCTCAGTACCAGATCCCCAAGTTGAGAAGTGATGAGGTTCCCTCCACGATCTCTCCAGGCCCACCTTGTCTTTCAGATCCACGATGACTGCCTGCAAGCTGTGGGCCATGAGTGTGACTGTGGGCTGCTCCGGGATCACATCTTGCCCCCATCTTCCATCTATCCCAGCGTCTTGGTGAGTGCTGTGGGAAGCGGCTGGGAGGGGACACGAGTGCTTCTCCGATTTAAAAATACACATGCACACAATGCCATTTAGAGCAGAGAGCCTATACTTTTAGGATTCAAGTCAAACTCTCATCTGTTTAGGGATTCACACACAATCCAGTTTTCCTTCCCTTTGCTTCCCTTCCTAGGCCTCTGGACAGGAGCATAAAAGTACCAAAACAAGCCAGAAGATCGTGGATGATTTAAATTTGAGCACGTTTGAGGCTCTGCGGGTACAAGGCTGAGAGGGTTGGGCTTCATGTGGTGGGGGATGGTTTTCCTTCACTGGAGCCCTCCTGGGGGGAATGAAGTGGAAACCTGGGGAATTGTGCCTGCTCTCCAGAAGCCCCACCCTGGTAGAGGAGGGGAAAAAATATCTTGGGGGAATAACAGCTTTTTGTCCCTGTCTCCAGGGTCCATCTGAACTCGAACAAAACCCTGTGTTCCTTATCCTTGTTTTCTTCCCCCGTGCAGATTGACCCTGTTGCTAACACCCACCCACTTCTGGTCTTTGTCAACCCTAAGAGTGGTGGGAAGCAGGGAGAGAGGTGAGAAAACAATACTGGGTCTTCTGAGATGGAGGGAGAAGACCGACAGAGATTTGGAATCTGTGTGTATGGAGAGGACTTTCCTTGAGGAGGACAGCAAGAAGGTGTGGTACAGAAACTCCATCCCCTGCCATGAGCTTTCCTTTTTCCCTCAAACAGGGTGCTTTGGAAATTCCAGTATCTGCTAAACCCTCGACAGGTGTTCAACCTCCTAAAGGATGGTCCTGAGCCAGGGTGAGTGTAAGTTGGGAGCTGTAGCACAATGTTTGTGTGTGTCTGCCTATCTGTGTATGTTGAGAGAGCAGGAAAGATTGCATGTTGGGAGGGGAGGGCCAGGGGACCCCTAGAAATCAGAATTCAGAATGCTGTTTTTACTAGGGTCACTGAGTATTCTGTCCTCTGAGTGCTCTGCCTCATCATTGTTCTGCTCTCAAAGGTTGGAGATACCAATTTTCCCTAACTACTAAGGAGTGGCTATAAACTATCCCCATTGTACCTTTTCTCTACCCTTAATAGAGATAAGTCTTTTGACATAGGAGAAGGGGATTATAAGGAAAGTCCAAAAAAGAAGTAATCTGCCTGTCCGGGAGTTGGGTAGCCTCATTCCAGTTATCGTTCCTCATCTTCTCTTTCACCTTTTGTCTCAGGCTTAGATTCTTCAGAGAAGTTCCCGATTACCGGATTTTGGTGTGTGGTGGAGATGGCACAGTAGGCTGGATCCTCGAGACCATTGGTCAGTGCAGGGAGCGCTCCGGGCAGGGCACTCGGGCAGTGGCCTTCCAGAGCTAACTCCCTCCATGCATCTCCGCACCTGCCTCCCCAGACAAAGCCAACTTGCCTGTTGTGCCTCCTGTTGCTGTGTTACCCCTGGGCACTGGAAATGATCTAGCTCGTTGTCTAAGATGGGGAGGAGGTAAATGATTAGAAATTTTTGCTTGGGTAATGGGTGGAGTTGGGTTGGAAGGGGAAGACACCTAGAAAGCATCTAGGCGTCTGGTGTACAAAGAGGGTTGGGAAGAATAGGCATAGATGGGCAGGTACCAAAATGGATTGTCCCAAAAGAAGAGAGCTGTGGAAGGAACAAGGATCACAGTCTGAACTTAGAAGGGTCAAGGGTGATGGTTCTCTCCCCTATAAATCTAAAAATCTTCTATTTCTCCCAACCAATTCTTAGGGCCCAGAGCATCAGGGAAAAAGGGGGTAGAGGGAGGACAGTGTAGGAATAAGAAAGGTTGTATAAGAGCTAAGCCAGCTCTGGCCAGTGTGGCTCGGTTGGTTGGGCATTGTCCCGTGCACAGAGAAAGGTTGCTGGTTCTATTCCTGGTCAGGGCACATGCCTGGATTGCAGCTCGATCCCCAGTAGGAGGCATGCAGCAGGCAGCAGATTGATGTTTCTTTCTCTACCTGTCCCTTCTTCTCTCTCTCTCTCATATCAATGAAAACGTATTTTTTAAAAATATGTAAGCCAGATGCCGAGTGATGGAACTAGTAGGGAGATTGGCCATGACTCATCCATTCATTCAACCAGTTAATCAGGTCATGTATTCATTCATTATAATTTCTTCCCAAGTGTATTGCAACAGTCTCCTAACTACACTCCCATTTCTAGTCTTTTGCTCCCTTCAAAGAGAAAGAGTTGAAGGCATTGGTAGTTAAAGACGTCAATATGGGGCAGGTTGAGTTTGAGGTATCTTGGAGCTGAGCTGTTGGATTCAAAGTCCAGCTCTGAGATGTCACAGGAGATTATAGAAAGGGTCTGCTAAGGAGAGTAAAAAGTGTTTTAAGTGGAAGAAATTATGTAAAACCATTGGAGCCACCAAACAATGTGGTGGTGCATTAGGGGAAAGTGTGAGTCATTCATTGTGACTGGGACATAAGGTGCGAAATGGGGAATGGGGAGAAGGAGGACTGAGTTTACTAGAGTCCAGATTATGGAGGGTCATGAATGCTGTGCTGAGAGTTTTTAACTTCATCCTGCTGGAGATTGCAAGCTGACAGCCCACAGAAATTATTTGTATTGTCTACCTTGCAGAGTTTTAATTTTTTTGACTTTGGTTACTTCTAAGAAGTGGGTTATGTATTCTTCAATTTCCCACAATCCCTGGGCTTCCTACTATTCACTCATCCACTTTACCTTTCTAACAACTGAGGCATTTGAATGTGCAATTCCTGAATCGTAGGGAGCTCTTAAACTCATGAAAAATATATGTAAAATATTATACTCTTGTATACACTGGCCGGTGTGCTCAGTGGTTGAATGTCAACCTATGAACCAGGAGGTCATGGTTCAATTCCCAGTCAGGGCACATGCCCGGGTTGTGGGCTCAATCTTGTGTGGGGCGTGCAGAAGGCAGCCAGTCAATGATTCTCTCTCATCACTGATGTTTCTATCTCTCTCTCCCTCTCCTTCTTCTCTGGAATCAAGAAAAAAATATATTTAAAAGTAAAATAAAATATTATACCCTCTATATATAAAATATTATTCCAGAAATTAGGAATATTTTTGAATACATATTACAATGTAAATTTTTTGGCCAGATTTTATTTGTTTGTTTGTTTGTTTTGTTTTGTGTTAATCCTCACCTGAGGATATTTTTCTCATTGGTTTTCTTTTAAAAATATTTTTATTGATTTCAGAGAGGAAGGGAGAAGGAGAGAGAGAGAGAGAGAAACATCATTGACCGGTTGCCTCCTGCACGCCCCACACTGCGGATCAAGCCTGCAACCCGGGCATGTGTGCTCGACTGGAATCGAACCTGGGACCCTTCAGTCCACAGGCCGACACTATTCACTGAACCAAACTGGCCAAGGCCCCATTGATTTTTTTAGAGAGAGTGGAAGGAAGGGGGAGAGACACACACAGAGAGAAACATCGATGTGAGAGAGACACATCGATTGGTTGCCTCCCGCACGCACCCCAACCAGAGCCATGAGGTAGAAGCCACAATGTTTGGTAACTAATGGTTTGTGGAGGAGGACGTGAAGACCTGTCTAAGACATTTCCTAGGTCTGTGGACTGAGCAGATGGGATGGCATCTATAAAGATATGGGATACAGGAGGAGGACCAGTTTAAGGAAACAAGACTCATTTTTAGACACGCTGCATTGAGGTGTCAGTGGAGCACCCAGATGGAAGTGTGTGGTGGGTAGTTAGAAGTCAATGTTAAAAATTTAGGAGAAAAGTCAGGGCTGAAGATACATGCTCCAGAGTCATCTGCTCCTGGGTGGTAATTGACATCCGGAGAAAAGAAGAGTTACCAGGAAAAGAGTTAAGAAGAGAAGGTGGATGAGAACAGGCAGATCCTGGTAATCACCCTATTTAAGGTTTGAGCAGAGGAAGATGAATTATTAATGGAGTCTATATTAGTGACCTGTTTCTGCTATAACAAGTCACCACAAACAGTGGTTTAAAACAACACAGCTCTGACCGGTTTGGCTCAGTGGATAGAGCGTCAGTCTGGGGACTGAAGGGTCCCCGGTTCGATTCTGGTCAAGGGCATGTACCTTGGTTGCGGGCACATCCCCAGATGGGGGTGTGCAGGAGGCAGCTGATGGATGTTTCTAACTCTCTATCCTTCTCCCTTCCTCTCTGTAAAAAAAATCAATAAAATATATTTAAAACAACAACAACACAAATTTATCATCTTAACCTTCTGAGGATCAGAAGTCCAAAATAGGTCCTATTGCACTAAAGTCAAGGTGGTGGCAGGGCTGTGTTTGTTTAGAGGCTCTAGGGGTCCTCTTTTTACTTATAAGGACCCCTGTGATCACCTTGGGCCTGCCTAGATAATTCAGGATAATCTCCCCATTTTTAAAAATCATTAATTTGATCACACCTGCAAAGCCGCTTGCTGTGTACGGCAACATATTCAGATTCTGGAGATGAGGGTGTGGACATCTCCGAGGGGCCATTACCCTGCCTACCGCAGAGACTGAGAAGGAGCAGTTAGAGAGGGTCCTCTGTCACTTAGAGAGTGCTAGTTGAGAAACCAAGTGAGTAGTTTCATGAGTTAAAATAAGAACTAAAGATATACTATTGGTTTTGGCAGGAATCATTGGCAATCTTTGCCAAAAGAGTTTCAGCAGGGTTGTATGGTGAAAGGCAAATTACAGTGGGTTGAACCACCAATGGAATGTGAGGAAGTGAAAACCCAGTTTTGTAATCTTTTTCTTCCTGATTGCAAAAATAATACGTGCTTGTGGTAAAATATACTTCAAACATTTCAGATATACGTGCCAAGAAAGTGAAAGTTCTCTGTAATCTACTCCCTGAAGTTTTGGAGTCTATTTCCACATGGTTTTCTTTCTAGAGACATACTAATCTGTATTTAAACAACAAGGTCGTTTTACAGATGCTTTTCTTCTTCTTTTTTTTTTTTAACCAAACAGTTCATCTTGGTTGTCATTATATTTCTTTTTTAAAATATATTTTTATTGATTTAAGAGAGGAAGAGAGAGGCAGAGAGAGATAGCAACATCAAATGATGAGAGATAATCATTGATTGGCTGCCTCTTGCACGCCCCCTACTGGGGATCAAGCCCGCAACCCAGGCATGTGCCCTCGACTGGAATTGAACCCAGAACCCTTCACTCCTCAGGCCAACACTATCCACTGAGCCAAACCTGCTAGGGCTGCCTCCCTCCTTTTATTACTGAATAGCACTATGCTCTGTGAATGTCATTATTTACTTATTTATTTTTATTTTGAGAGTATGTTTATTAAAGCTAAGGATAGCGAAAGGAGGAAGGGCTTAGGATAGAAGAAGCAACAGGAGAGAGACTAGGTGAGGCTGCTTAAGCTCCCTAGAACTGTTCTAGGAAAAAAGAAGTGAGCCAAGGTGGGGCTGCTTTCGCTCACTGGAGAGTCAGAGGAAACGGGGCCTTGGACACAGGTTCAGAGGGTTAGCCCGGGAGGAGCAGCTGCTGCCCGTGGCTCCCCTGGTTGCAGGTCTTGTGGGGACTGTTAGAGTTTAGGAGAGGCATGCCTGTCGGGGAAGAAAAGCAGGGATGTGCTCCTGGGAGGGAACGTGCCTTTCATAACTTATTTAACCAGTCCCCTCTTGATAGACATTTGGGTAGCATTTAGTCTTTTACTACAAACCATGTGCAGTGAACACTGCACATCTATCTCTGCACACAGATGTGAGAATTTCTCTAGGAGAGATTTCAAGAAGTGAAATTGCTGGCTCCAAGACCATAAAGATTTGACACTTGATTAGTTATTTTCTTAAAAAAAAAAATAGTGCTTGCTTGAGCAGTATATATACTAAAATTGGAATGATACAGAGACGATTAACATGGCCTCAGTGCAAGGACGACACACAAATATGTGAAACATTCCATATTAAAAACAAAAAGAAAGTAATACGTCAGTACATTTTCACTGTAAAAAATTTTGAAAAGTGAAATGTGTAAGTCTTCACATATAGGCCTCTTTTTCCTTACTCCTCACCAAATTCCACATTCCTCCCACTGCTTCCTATTTGCACTCATTTTTCTGTTTTCACATGCACACATACACGGAACTTTTAAACAAACATAAATGGGATCATGCTATCCAAATTTTTCTGGTTCTTTTTTTCATGGCATAATGTGTCTTGGAGATCTTTCCATGTTAGCACCTATAGATTTCATTTTGCATTCAGTAGCTGCGCATTATTTCATGGCATGGATTTGCCACCATCTATATAACCTTCCCTTACTGATGGGCATTTAGATTTTTTCCAATATTTTGCTATTTTAGACATACCTCAGCAAACTTACTTGTATATCCACTGCTGTGCACATGTGTGTTGGTTTCTGTAGGTGAAATTCCTAGAAGTGGAATTGCTACATCAAAGGATACGTTTTGATAAAATTTGATAACGTTTTGATAAAAATTGCCAAATTGTCTTCCAAAAACGAAATAACAATATGTGCTCCAACTAACAGCAAATGAGAGTGCCAGTTTATTCATAATCTCTTTGATGCTTGATTTTATCAATCTCTTTATACTTTGTCAATTTGAGCATCTTTAATATGCATATTGTCCATTTGTATTTCTTTTTTTAAATATATTTTTATTATTATTTAAAATATATTTTTATTGATTTCAGAAAGGAAGGGAGAGAGAGAGTGATTGAAACATCAATGATGAGAGAAAATCATTGATCGGCTGCCTCCTGCACACCACACACTGGGGACCAACCTGCAACCCAGGCATGTGTCCTGACCGGAAATCGAACCGTGATCTCCCGTGGCCAGGCTTAAATATATTTTTATTGATTTCAGAGAGGAAGGGAGAGGGAGAGAGAGATAGAAACATCGACGATGAGAGAGAATCATTGATTGGCTGCCTCCTGCTCACCCCGCTACTGGCTACTGGGGATTGAGCCCACAACCCTTCAGTCCACAGGCTGATGCTCTGTCCCCTGAGCCAAACCAGCTAGAGATGTATTTCTTCTGTGATTGGCTTGATTGCCTTATTTGCCAGTTTTTCTATTGACTTTATAAATATAGAATTTGTAAGCTTTTTTTAAATGTTGGGGAAGGTAATCTGTTGTCTGTGCTGCAGAAAATTTTCCTCAGTTTGTATTTTGTCTTTGTTGTTGTTGCTGTTAATCCTCACTTGAGGATATTTTTCCATTGATTTTTTTTAGACTGAGTCAGAAGGGTGGGGGAGAGACACAGAGAGAGAAACATTGATGTGAGAGAGACACATCGATTGGTTGCCTCCCGCACATGCCCTGACCGGGACAGGGGATTGAGCCTGCAACTGAGGTACATGCCCTTGACGGGAATCAAACCCAGGACCCTTCAGTCTGTGGGCAGACGCTCCAACCACTGAGCCAAACCGGTAGGGCTATTTTGTCTTTTTTTTTTTTCAAGTGTGTTATTTATTTAACCATACAGAAGTTTCTAATTTTAATATACTTGTGTTAATCAGTCTTTCCCTTTTTTGGCTCCTAGCTTTGTATTATGCTTTAGAAAGGCCTTTTCCATTCAAGATTCTTAAAACATTGTGCTTTCTTCTAGTACAAATTCTGCTTCCTTTTTTTACATTTAAATTCTTTGATCCACCTTGAATTTATTTTGGTATAAGGAGTAATTTTTACACCCAGCACCATTTATGGAATAATCTGTTTTTTCCCTGCTTACTTGAAATGTCATCATATACTAAATTCTTATATATACTTCATTCTATTTCTGGGCACTCTGTCCTTTACTTTTTACTTTATTTACTTTTATCACACTGTTTAGACAGAGAAAGTGTCAGGGAATGAGAGAGAGAGATAGAGATGGAGATAGAGCTAGAGAATGAATTTTCCCCATTCATCACTCATTTTAAAATTTTTCTGGCTATTTTTTCTGGTCTTCCAGATGAACTTTGTGTTATTGTTAGATGGGTACA
This sequence comes from Myotis lucifugus, assembly GCF_000147115.1. Lineage (NCBI taxonomy): Eukaryota > Metazoa > Chordata > Mammalia > Chiroptera > Vespertilionidae > Myotis > Myotis lucifugus. The sequence goes on along the minus strand of NW_005871167.1, from coordinate 3,537,644 downwards.
CACATTGGGAACGCTCATCCTCCATGACAGTGTGGAAGAAAGGGTCAGCAAGGTCCATGCCCAAGCACCCTTCCCTTCCACTGGCAAGGGCTGGGAGAGTCTGCAGAATCAGGACAGAGGATCCCTGGGAATTTGTGGAGCTAGGAGCTAAGAGGAGGTCCCTCTGAGACTTGGGGCTGAGTGCTAACCTGTCTTCTCCCCCCTCCCTAGGCTATGAGGGACAGAATTTGGGGAAGATCCTCAAGGATTTAGAGACGAGTAAGGTGGTACATATGGATCGATGGTCTGTGGAGGTGATACCCCAACGAACTGAAGAAAAGTGTGACCCAGTCCCCTTTCAAATCATCAATAACTACTTCTCCATTGGTGTGGTCAGTGGAGTGGGCATGGGGGAAGGGAGGAAGTAGGGGTTAAGCAGGCACAGGATGGAGGAGGGCAGACTGGAAAGGTAGAGGTTAAGGAAGCTACACACAGGAAAATTTGGGGTGGGGCCCAGTGGTGTGAGTTGCAAGAAAAGAACATGAGGCATACTGCTCCCAAATGGGGAAGTTAAAGAAAGTTCTGTGCTGAGAGGAGGCAGGCCTCTGATCTTACATGCCCTGAACTCCCCAGGATGCCTCTATTGCTCACCGATTCCACATGATGCGAGAGAAATATCCTGAGAAGTTCAACAGCAGGTGAGAGAAAGTGGGGGTGGGGGTAGGTATACACAGTGGCAGGGACCAGTTGTGGCCAAGTGTGACCAGAGCACTTATATGGGTAGTAACACCTCTAGGAAAGCCCTCAACCCAAAGGTACCCTGTTCTGCATGGGTATGGAGTCAGGAGGTTGATGCCCTTCCCTGTCACTGCCAACTGCATAATTTGCCCCCTCCCCACTGGGTCTTGTGTTGGGGCTGATACAGAATGAAGAACAAGCTATGGTATTTCGAATTTGCCACATCTGAATCCATCTTCTCAACATGCAAAAAGCTGGAGGAGTCTTTGACAGTTGAGGTGGGTATGATGAAACCTAACCCTATATCCTTTTCAGCTTTTTATATCTTAGTTTCTCCCTATACAGGTGCCTCAAGAACTTCCCATATTCTTGAACCTTTGCTTTGACCTCCCAGTTCTCCAATTTTGAATTCCCAAGTTCTCAAGATATACTAGTCCCTATTTCCCTCCATCCCTTGCAAAACTCAAAATCTTGGCTTTCCCTATTTGTCATTTGGTGGAGGAAGAGGTCACGCCTTTATTGTGTCATGAAGTAAAGGTCTGTTTTCTCCTACCCTCAGATCTGTGGGAAACCACTGGATCTGAGTTCCCTATCTCTAGAAGGCATTGCAGTCCTGAACATTCCTAGCACGCATGGTGGATCCAACCTCTGGGGTGATACCAAGAGACCCCATGGGGACATCCACGGGATCAACCAGGCCTTAGGTTCCGCAGCTAAAGTCATCACCGACCCTGACATCCTGAAAACCAGTGTACCAGGTGAGAGGAGCAGCTCTGGAAGCGGAGTGAGCGGGGCTAAGGGGAAGGTGTGACTCTCTCTGAAGGCACCCTGCTTCTGCAAAACCTATCTCACTACTTTCCACCCCCAGACCCAAGTGACAAGCGGCTGGAAGTAGTAGGGCTGGAGGGTGCGATTGAAATGGGCCAGATCTATACCAAGCTCAAAAATGCTGGACGTCGGCTGGCCAAGTGCTCTGAGATCACCTTTCAGTAAGGAAAACTCTGGCCAGGGGCTCTGAGGGAAGGAGTTGGGCCGGGAGCACCCAGGTCATGGGAATGGTGGGGAGGGACTGTACTAGGAGATCTCA
>NW_005871167.1:3527751-3534787 GCF_000147115.1 Myotis lucifugus | reverse complement strand
TTGCTCTCACCAATGGAGGAAGAGTGGAAGACCCGGGGCAGACGCAGCCAGTGGGTGCTACCCTGTGGCAGCTGGGGAAGGGAGACAGCAGAGCCCTGCTTCATAAGTCTGCGCCTGATATTGGGAGGAAAAGGAGGAAACTGGTTAGCAATGGCCAAGAGCAGCCTGTCTGTGCCTCTGCAAAGGACACACCCATATTTCAGGTTTACTTGGCCTTGATCTTTGCTCCCCAACCTTCTCCTCACCAACAGGGTTCATCCTCTCTTGTTTCTGTGGTAGCCTCTGTCCATTCCCCTCTCCCTACGAACTTCCCTATTTGAGGACTCCAGGCCTAGAGATCTGCCCTTTTTGCAGGTGGAGAACTCAGTTCACCTAACCTCCTCCACCTTTGATATTGCCAATAACAATAGTCACCAATATAATCACTTATTGCATTCTTGCTTCAGAACCAGGTGCTTTATCCACATTGTCTCTAATCCTGACAACAGCCCACAGGATAAGTGTTAGTTTTCCTACTTTACAGAAGTTCAAAAAGGTTAAGCTACTTCCCGAAGATCCCACCAGCAAGAATGCAGCCCACACTTGTTTAAGTTCCAAGTTTGGGCTCTTTCCTAGACACCATCCTTCCCCTTGAGGAAGAGTGAGTGGTGGAAATAAGGAATAAGGGAGTGTGAGCTGGATGGTGGGGTTCTCACCTGTATACCAGAGATGCAAGCACCATAGCCACCAATACCAGCAAGATACCCACGAACAGGGGAGCCTGCCCAAGGTCTGCTTCTTGACCTGTGAGTAGAATCCCAGGCTCTGCTTCAGTGTCTGCTCCCTGACAGATAGCCTCTGCCCACTGCCCTTCCTCATCCCTGCTCCTGTCCAAGTACCTACCAGGCATGACAAGCTGGGTGCTGACCATTGCCAGGCTGTTGGCATCAGCCAAAGACACATTGAGGCAGTAGGTCCCTGAGCCGCCTGTTAGTACCTGGTACAGAACCAGCTGGCAGGCTGGGCTAGGTGGCACAGGCTGACACAGCCGCTGGGTAGGGGGCTGGCACCCTGGCGATGAGATGTCCATACAGGCTTCCTCGGGCAGCCTGGGAGAGGTGACATCTTATGTCAGGGGGTCTGGGAAGGAACCCTTGATACCAGAGAGTAGGTTAACAGTCAACCCAGGAGTTCTCAGGGCCACCAGTGGGACACTCACCCGCCTTGACAGGACACAGTCAGCTCAAATGCATCCCCTTCACTGGATGGCACAGCCTGCAGGATCTCAGCACTCTCGATGCCCTCTACAAAGTTGCAAGATTTTAAGCCTGGGATTCCTCTATCAGGATTCCCTAAAGGCCCACAGACGGGAAATCCCTAGGCTGCTTCCCTAATCCCATCCCCATGCCTTCAAATGAAAACTCTGGGATTTAGGTATTCCTGCTCATGTGAGCAGCTCCTTCCACAGCATGCTTCCACTGGCAACCTGAGACAGCCCGCACCGCCCTCCGCCAGCCCCACAGCAGGCAGGACTCACGGACAATGTCCATGGTGAGGGAAAAGGAACCGTATCGATACAGAACGCAATCCAAGGGGGCTTGTCTCTTCACCAGGATTAAGGTGTCTGTATCATCCAGCAGGGGGCTCTGGGAGCCTGGCAGGAGAGGAGAGAAGTCAATAGACAAATGACTCACCTGGAAACAGAAGCCTAGCAGGCTTATTCCTAGAAGAGCCAGAGCTACTAGATCCAGGCTTGGAATCTGACAAGACCTGGGAAATCTCATTGTATAGATAAGAAAAGTGAGGCCCTGATGGAGAAATTACTGCCCCACAGTCTCACAGATGGGGTAGAGTTAGAGTTTTTAAAAATCACAAGTATTTATCATACCCCACACTGTGCCAGGCCCTAGGCTAGATACTCAACATATGTTTAACTCAGGGGTCCTCAAACTTTTTAAACAGGGGGCCAGTTCACTGTCCCTCAGACCGTTGGAGGGCTGGACTATAGTTTTAAAAAAAACTATGAACAAATTCCTATGCACACTGCACATATCTTATTTTGAAGTAAAAAAACAAAACGGGAGCAAATACAATATTTGTATTTGCATGTGGCCCGCGGGCCGTAGCTTGAGGACCCCTGGTTTAACTCATCTAAGTGTCACTTTCTCACTCTCCCGTTTTCAGTGCTGTAATTCCAGACTGATCTGCTTTGGGAAGAGAATCCAGGGGTGGGAAATGGTGTCAGAATCTGGAAAAGATTTCCATGCATTTTCGCTTGAGCAGAAAATGAGATATAAATATTATAAATAACCACAGTCTGTCATTCCCTGGCCTGTCCCTCCGAGAACAGCTCTCGGGGATAGAGAAGCAACGAGCTCTCTCCCCCAGGCCCTAGGGAAAGGCCCTGACTTCCTGGACACATCTATTCCATGGCCTTAAGAGGGACCTGAGGGCTTTAAAACCAGTGAGGCCTCTGAGGGGACTCCATTGCTAGGCAACGGGTTGCGTAACAACTGGGTCCTGGGAAGTCTTTCAGCTCTTTAGTTACAAATGCCCCACCTCAATAAACCTCATTCACACTGGCCCTCTTACCTGTAATACCTTCTGTAGGCATGACTGGGCTGGCATCTGGACCCTCAGGCTCAGGTGTGGGTACCTCTCCCGCTGTGGTCTCCACCAACTCTGTGGTTGGTACCTGTACAACTGTGGTTTCAGAGGGCTCTCCAGTTGACACTTCAGGGGTCGTACCGATAGCCTCTGCGGTTGGCATCTCTGCAAGTGTGGTACCTATGCCTTCTGTGGTTGGCATCCCTGCAAGTGTGGTACCTAGGCCTTCTGCAGTTGGCACTTGCACCGATGTAGTACCTAAAACTTCTGTGGTTGGCACCTGCACAGCTGTGGTTCCAGAGGACTCTGCAGTTTGCACCTGACCAGGTGTAGTACCTACAACTTCCGCTGTAGGCACTAACCCAGCTGTAGTGCCAGGGGCCTCTTCAGTTGGCACAAGCCCATTTGTGGTTCCTGGAACTGGGGAGGAGCCACAGGAGCTGAGAGGAATAGCAGCCTGAAGCACCACCCGGGCAGTGACTGGGCCCGACTCTAGGTAAGTGTGAGTGACCACAAGTGCCCGAGAGATCAAGGTCCCAGTACTGTCTCCAAAGTCCCAGGTGTAAGAAAGGTCAGCCCCAGACAAGTAGCCACTGGGGTCATGGAGCTGGAGCGCAAAGACCAGAGGTTGGTTTCTCAGGAAGTGCTTGTTCCCTCCATCCAAGGCCTGCAGTTGGGACACACTCACAGAGAAGGGCACCTGGTCTGGGATTGGAAACAAGAAAGGTAAGAACCACCACCTGGGCCACAGCTTCTCTTTTCACAGGGACACCTCCACCGTCAAGCTGACTGTCTCTTCACTGGCTCCGAGCCCCATATCCTTTGCCCAGGTGTCCTGGTTCTGCCCCTTTAAGGTTATACACATTTCCCCTTTCCCCTTCTAGTCCAGCCAAACCTCTCCACCTTCTCTTGCTGTAGGATTGGCCTTGCCCCTTCCTAATCCTTACCAGTAACGGTGAAGACTAAGCTGGCGTGACCGATGGGCATGTAGCTCTCAGACCCCCGGCGGTGGTAGACAGTTACTTCCATGGTGTTTGTGCCCAGCACTGTTGTGTCTGTCCCAATGCTCAGCCCAGACACCGGGCCCCCTAGAACTTGCCAGTATTGGCCTGAGGGTTTTGGAAAGAAAAGCAGGGAGAGGTGAGGGTTACTGGTTGAAGAAGACTGATTAGAGACAGCACCAGAGAAGGAAGGTCAGCTGGATTTAGGATGGTAATTTTAGATGGTATTTGGAAAGTGGTGATATGGGGGCCAGGGAAGGAGTCCTAATGAGTGGTTCCATGGAATGGGACTATAATTGGGGAAGGACTCCCAGAAAGAACTATTATAGAGTTGGAGGGGGCTAGGTGCTATGGAAGAGGCAGGAGCCAGGAGGAAAATGATTAGGGAAACTTGCAGAGCTTAAAGGATGGGACCAAAAGGAAAGAGAATCAGATAGGAAGAGGTGAATTCAAGTGTGGGTGACAGGCCAGAGCAGGGAGTCCTCACCCCAGGTCTTCCAGACATAAACAAATCTTCTCCTCTGAGACCAAGGGCCTGATGGGCAGGCCTCCCCATCAGGGAAGATGCAGGCGTCATCAAGTTCCTGCGGATACACTGGCTGTCCTCCCCACACCTGGCTCCCTGAAAGGCAGACACAGCGTCACCTGTAAACCCTGGCATTACACCAAACCCTAATATGGCTCTCAGAGGGGGCTCTGGGAATACCCCCTAGCTGCAAAGTGTATTCCCCTTGGTATAATCCATTTAGGGTGGTAGTGGAAAGAATGGAAACTACAATTAGATTCATATGTATATACTTACACAGGAAAGAGATTGGAAGGCCATATATCAAAGCCATATATTTAGAGAGATTTGCTCTAACTAATGGGATAAAAGTAAAAATAACAGTATCAGCTAACATTTATTGAGTCTTTACTATAGGCCAGGGCAGGCCTTGTGCTGAATTCTTTATATGTTATCACATTTTAGTCCTTACAACAACCTTTCATTGTAGGTATCATCCCCATTCTACAGATAAGGGAACGGAAGCACAAAACAAGTGTTTGCCCAGGGTCACATCCTAGTAACAAGTTTAAATCCAAATCCATCCAACTTCTAAGTCCACTTGGTCTTCTGACCCCATTTGGGCGACTATAATCCACCCCCCCCCACACACACACTTTATTTGTGTCTTCTACTTTTTCTACAATGAATATGCATTACATATATAATTTGTTTTTTTTTAAAGTAGAGGTGGAAGGGGGCATTCCCTGAGCTCATTGGGGATACTAGGGAATTGGGACATAGGAATGAGGGCCTGGGATAGAGAGGTACTCACCATTGACGCTGGTGTCATTGGCCCAGATGACCTGCCCATCTGGCAGCACCTTTTGGCTTTCAGGGAAGTGCAGGGAAATAGAGAAGGAGACATTTGCCCCAACCAGCGTAGGCCCATCATTACGGACCTTCAAGGACACTGGGCCACCTGGAAAAGGCAGTTGCATTAGCTGGGACTCCTTGGCTTCCCCTCCCCATATACCCTTCCCCTTCTTCTCTTCTCAAACTACATTCAGCCCAGTTCTCTCTCCACTCCATTTCCACCATGCCCTCCCCAGAATCTGCCAAGTTCCCACCTCTCCAGCAGTCATGCCCCTGGTTTTCTGTCCAATCAGGATACAGCTGCTTGTTCCAGGCTTTAGTTCTGAGCTGCCTCGAGACACCAAGCCAGTCTTGGCCTATGGATCCTAAAAGGAAAGTGCCATGAGGGCCCTAGGATCCTCACTCAGTCCCTTCTCAGGGGATAATAGTGCCCCACATCACTCCACTCATTCTCACATTCAAAGTGCATTTTAATTTACTGAATGCCCTCTAGGTGCCAGGTACAAAGGACTATGCTAGGTACAAAGGACTTAAGAAATGAATAAGACATAGCTCTGAAGGGATTCAAGGTAAAGTATAGGAAATAGACATATATGTAAATTGCTATAAATCAAGGCACTATTTAATATAAGCCATAGCAGACATGCATGAAGTATACTACAGAATGACAGTCTAAACAGATTTCTGTAGTTCCACTCTGGCAGATTAGGAAAGACTTCAATGAGGAGTCGGCCTGTGGGATAAAGCACTCCAGGCAGAAGGCCTAGCATGAGCAGATGCATGCATGGAGGCATGGAAGCACATGGCATGACAGGGAACTACTAGCAGTGTGGTTAATGCACACTGGGAAAGATGAGACCAAAAGGCCGCCTTGGGGGCTTTGAGTGCCCAGTGAAGGAGTTTGGCCTTTAACTCTATAGGCAAGGCCACCTCAGAAGATTTTGTTTTATTGAGCTATAATCCACATACACAAAATTCACCCTTCAGAATCTTTTTTAATATGATCAGATTTGTCTTTTAGAAGGATACCTGGCAAACAGTGAGGAAGATGGATCAGAAGTAGGCAGAGGTTGGTGTTGGGGACACAGCAGACAAATTTATTGCAACTGACTGAGAATAGTCTGAGAAAAAGAGATATGATGAATCTCTATACCCCTCATCCAGATCCAACAACTATCGCATTTGTCACATTTGCTTTTTCTGTACGTTATTATTGTTGTTTTATTTTTTATTGAATTTATTGGGGTGACATTAGTTAATAAAATTATATAGGTTTCAGGCATACAATTCTATAATACATTATCTGTATATTGTATTGTGTGTTCAGCACCCCAAGTCAAGTCTCCTATTTGTTTTTAGTTAAAGTCTTTAAAAGCTTATCCCAGGCATCTTGTTATTTTAACCCAACAAATTCAGTATGTATCTGTTTTTAAAATGAATATTTTATTGAATAAGCATTACTTCACACGAAACAAAATTATCAAACCTAGTCCATAAAAATTTCATTAATATCTAAAAATGGCTTTTGATATTAAAAAAAAAATCAGGATCCAAAAAGTAAGCACAGTCCTTTAAGAGCCTCAGATGGACAAGAATGAAGAGAATGTTTCCAGGCTACATTAAGGAACATAGTAAGAGAAAAAGACTTAAAACAGCAGCATGAATGAGGAAAGTCAGATCAAGAAGAATTTTCTTGAAATCTGTGAGAAAGAAGAAACTGAGAGCCCAGCTGGTGTGGCTCAGTGGTTGAGCATCAACCCATGAAGCAAGAGGTCACTGGTTTGATTCCCAGTCAGGGCACATGCCTGGGTTTTGGGTTCAGTCCTCAGTAGGTAGCGTGCAGGAGGCAGCCAACTGACATAAATGTTTCTATCTCTCCAGCCCTCTCCCTTTCTCCCTCAAAAATCAATAAAAAACATTAAAAGGAAAAAAAAAGAGGAAACTGAGATATGATGCATGTATTTCAGCATAGCAGAAACTATCCTCACTCCATTTGTAATTTGTACTGGAAATCTAGTTGATTCTGCTGGGGGAGGAGCTGGAATCTTCATTGAGCATCCTACCACTAGAGCAAGAGAATCATAAGATG
>NW_005871167.1:3505078-3527651 GCF_000147115.1 Myotis lucifugus | reverse complement strand
CTCCTCAAGAGCCCGAGGGACATTCCAGATCCTCTCACCACTCCTCACCCCCACCTCCTGCTCCTGTCACGAGGCCCCAATCCTCCAGAGCCCTTTCATGTGATGCTCAGCTGAGACCCCTCTGCCTGTCTTTTCCATGCCCAGGACAAAAGCCTGGGCTGTGTTCACCCATCCCCACCCTACAGAGGTTTGATGGTGCCTCCTTACTCTTTTTACCCAATACCACATTCTCTTACTCCTCACTTTAATTACCTTATCCCAAGTGCCCGAGACATCACCTAAAAGAGCCTCCCACTCATCCCCCCCCCCCACCTTGGAGCCCCTGCCCCAGGGGGGCCTCAGAATTATGGCCACAAAGACCCCCCATTTTCTTGCCCTTCCAAGCAGATGGAATTACTCTCAGATTCAGTCCCAGATTCAGAGTTCAAGTGCGCATATCCTTACTAAATCAAATGAATGAGAGAAGCCTGAAGTGTTGCTGGTATCTCCCATTAGGAGGGGGAAAACCAGAGCAGGTGTGCAACCCCAAATGCACTTATTCATATCCACAAGCCCCACACTAACCTTCTGTGGCCCCCACAGCCAGAAGAGCACCCAGCACAGCCACATGGAGAAGGCATTTTAAAGGAACCATCCTGTCTTTCTTCCAGCAACCAAAGGCACCGAGGGGCTGGGACAAGCCCCTATATAAGAAAGGGGTACTCATTTGCATAGTCCTTCCTCCTCTCCCTCCAGGGGAGGTCTGGGAGGGGCAAGAGAACCGGAGAACTGACAGGGGATCCTGGTCCCTGGACACAGGTTCATTCTCATCTTGACTGAGAAAAAATTGGCTGAAGGGCAGCTGCATAACACGTACCCCACGTGCACAATTCATCACGGGAGATTAAATCAACCTGTTGTTCGAGTCGAACCTGGAGCCTCAAAAAGACTGAAACAGAGATCCTGCATCCAAAGAGAGAGAGAGAGAGAGAGAGAGAGAGAGAGAGAGAGAGAGAGAGACAGTATCAGGGTAGGCAGAAAGGCTGAGGCAGACTCCTCCGACACCCAGGAAACCCTTACGAGAGATTGCCAGCTTCCTGCTTTTCTTTATTTTTTTATTTATTTACTTAAATTTATTATTCAGGAGAGCCCATCCCAGTTTCCTGCTTTTCGATGGAGGCCCCAAGGCCAGGTGGCATTTAATCTTAGATCGATATATATTTTCCCTAAGGGTCGTGAAAACGGCGGGATCGGGAAATCCCTACAAACTCAGGACACGGGTGGGAAACTCGAGCCCAAGTCAGGTTAGTTTGGAAGGAGGTGTTCGGCCTCCGCACCGAGGCAGAAACTTGAAGCCTCTTCAGAACCAAACTTGCGCCCGGCTGGCTCATTAGCTGCGAGGGGCGCGGGGTCCGGCCCCCCGCTCTGCCGTTGGCCAATAGGAAGGGCCGGGGGCGGGGCCGGGGAAACGCGGGAAGGAGAGGCGGGGCCTCCGGCGGCGGTGGGAGACCGGAGGGAGGCGGCAACATTGTTTCAAGTTGGACAAATTGACAAGAGCGAGAGATAAGCCTGCGTTCCATCCGGACCTGGAGCCGCCGTGCCGGGCCCTGCTGCCCCCTCCTCCGCCCCGGAGAACCGGGGTCCGCTTTCTGCAGGGTTCCCAGGCCCCCGCCCCAGGGCCCGGCTGACCCGCCTCGCTCGAGCGCTTCATGGAGAACTTCCAAAAAGTGGAAAAGATCGGAGAGGGCACGTACGGAGTGGTGTACAAGGCCAAAAACAAGCTGACGGGAGAAGTGGTGGCGCTTAAGAAAATCCGCCTGGACACGTGAGTGGCCTCCGTCCCGGGGCTCCCACCTCGGGGACTCCTGCAGGGCCCCCGCCCCCACCCGCGGGCGGGTAGCCGTCGGGGACCGGAAGGTCGCGGGGAGGGACTTGTTTGAAGTGGAGAAGTGGGTGGAGGATGGTGGAGGGTTCCCCTCCAGAGACGGTAGGGTAGTGTCCCAGCCGTGGGAAACTCGCTCCCCGGAGCCCGGGGAAGCCCCCAAAAGTGCAGCCAGGGAGGCACAGGAAGGGGCAGGAGGCCTCTGAGTTGGGGTCCAGTCCTCCCCGTGGAGATGGGTTTTGTGGGGACCGGTGAAGAGCACTTTTCTGCATAAAGAGCCCCCCTCGCTGCCCCAGCCCCACCCTCATCTTAGAATTCTCTCCCTGTTTCAAAAGAATGGCAGTTGAGCCTCACTGGCCCCTCTAGGGAGGCTGGGTGCTGCTACTCCCTATTTTCCCTGTGACCTTCTCTCCCGCTTTACCAGGCGGCTTTACTCACCTGCCTTTGGGGGGGGGAAAGAAATAATGGCCTTCATATGTCCAAAAGCCACTCTCTGTCCCGGATGAATGAATGAATGAACTACAGCACACTTTCTCTCCTCTCACTTTACTAGGGGATGCTGGGGTGGTGTCTCCTCAGGGGGAAAAGAATGCCTGGGCTGGGAGAAAAGGAATATTTGTAACCACATTCCCATCTCTGTTTCCCAATCTCTCCAAGTGAGACAGAGGGTGTACCCAGTACTGCTATTCGAGAGATCTCTCTGCTTAAGGAGCTTAACCACCCAAATATTGTCAAGTAAGTATGTAAATGGGAGGTGCTTGGTAGCAAGGAGGATGCCTTCTGTCCTCTGTGTGGTCTGGCGGTTTCGCTCTCTCACCTCCATTCCTGGACCTCCCTTCCCTAGGCTGCTGGATGTCATCCACACAGAAAACAAACTCTACCTGGTTTTTGAGTTTCTGCACCAAGATCTCAAGAAATTCATGGATGCCTCTGCTCTTACTGGCATTCCTCTTCCCCTCATCAAGGTAATCCTTCTCATTAGATTCCTCCCCGACATGGTCGTGTCCTGTGGGGACCGAAGGCCAGGCAAATCAGACCGAATGAAGATTTGTGATATCGGTTTCCCAGCCCTCATCTCCCTACACACACACACACACCTTTCTTTTGTGGCTCTTTCACTGCTCATTATGCTTATTAACCCTAGGGCTGGGCAGGAGAATCAATGTTGAAACTCTAGTGAGTCAACATAACAGCTCCGGTAGAAGGTCAGATGAAACTCAGATAAATGGGACTTGAGGGCACTTGGTACATTCCTCCAAAAAAGTCCTCTTACCTGTTTGGTGGGAGAAATAGCCAGTGAGTCTCTATTTTCTGCATTACAGCTGGGTTGTTTACTCCCCAAACTACTTTCAATCTATCAACAAATGTTTATTCAGCACACATTTATAATCTAATACAGTAAAGGCTGTAGTAGAGCTTTGGAGGTGATAAAGAAACATAATTCTGTCTCTCTCCATTGTCAGAGCTATCTGTTCCAGCTGCTCCAGGGCCTAGCTTTCTGCCATTCTCACCGGGTCCTGCACCGAGATCTCAAACCTCAGAATCTGCTTATCAACACAGAGGGGGCCATCAAACTAGCAGACTTTGGACTAGCCAGAGCCTTTGGAGTCCCTGTTCGTACTTACACCCATGAGGTCAGTCCCTCTCCACATTTCTTCTCTGAACTTCCTGGGAGGTGTTAACAAGGACATTCAAAAAGTAACTAAAAATATTTGGACAGCAGTTTCTCTCACTAGAGCAGGGGTGGGGGACCTTTTTTTGGCAAGGGCCATTTGGATATTTATAACATCATTCAAGGGCTATACAAAATTACCAACTTAAAAATCAGCCTGCTAGCCCTAGCCAGTTTGGCTCAGTGGATAGAGCAGCGGCCCTCAGACTGAAGGGACCTGGGTTCAATTCCAGTCAAGGGCACGTACCTTGGTTGCAGGCTCCATCCCTGGTCCTGGTTGGGGTGCGTGCAGGAGGCAACCAATTGATGTGTCTCTTTCACATGGATGTTTCTTTCTGTCTCTCCCCGTCCCTTCCACTCTTTCTAAAAAATCAATGGAAAAATATCCTCAGGTGAGTATTAACAACAACAACAAAAAAATCAGTCTGCTAATCAAACATTTAATTAATGCACCCCTAATGCCTTGGCAGGGCCAGACCAAATGATTTCTCGGGCCTTATAAGGCCCACAGCTGGACATTCCCTACCTCCGCACTAGAGGGAGAGTATTTCTGACACCTCAAGAGGTCTTAGAGTATGCACAGAGTTCACACTGCAGGGCTAACTGGGTTTTGATAGGTACTAAGCCAGGCGAGCTGGATGGCACACCATTAAAATTATGACCACTACTCTCAATTTTTCCATGCTGGTCACAAATTGGGGGTTCAGAAAATATGGTCCCAGAGTCACGGGCTAGGCTCATTTTGGGCTAAGATGTATGTAGTCATTTTGCTGAGGGAAAACCAGAGGGAAGGGAAGGATGGAGGGAAATAAGCTGCTTGGTAAGAGGCGAGGAGTTAGAGTAGTGCTGGTGAACTGAGATGGAATCTCCATGCCCCATATACCAACCCTCCCCTTCCTACTCTTGTCCTCAGGTGGTGACCCTGTGGTACCGAGCACCTGAAATCCTTCTGGGCTGCAAATACTACTCCACAGCTGTGGACATCTGGAGCCTCGGCTGCATCTTTGCTGAGATGGTACAGACACATGCCTGAGTTCTACCCCGGCCCACTCCTCCCCATGTCAACAACAGAACTGTTTCTTGGCCCAGATCCATGGCCCTTCTATTATCACAGGGTTCTTTCTCTAGAGTAGCACTCAGGGGATGTGGGAAAAGGATAGGACTGTTGTTCCTGGTGTCAACCACAATGCTAGGATAGCCTCAAATAGCTTTAGCATCCTTGTACATCTCTGATCCCCAAGTTGAGCTAAATAATTTCTGTAGCTGCTTTCGCTTTAGTCTGCCTATATTTGGTAGCATGAGTTCCATTTAGTGCTTCCTTTGGCCTGGAGACCGTATTGTACGGTGTGAGGAATGCAGTGAAGCCACCTGTGTTCAGTTTATCCACATTTTTTACTTAAACTGCAAACTTAGCTCATGTCCCCACCCAACCTCTGGCTTTTGAGACTAAAGGATCCCTGAGGCCCAGCCTTAATATGTGAACTGTCGTCCCATTTAATACAATAATGGAGTGGGCTGAGTTTTTAAATCAAATCAATATGTTTTATGGTCCTTCATCTGGGTTGTAACCGGGGGCTTGGAGACCATTAGCCTATATATATAATGTGCATTTATCCCCCAGTGCATTACTTTACAATTGCCCATATTCCTCTCTCAATTCATCAAAAAATATTTGTTAAGCACCTAGTGTGTACCCAGCACCATGCTAAGTGCTGTGGGGAACACAGAAGAAATGGAAGACACAGTCTCTGCACGCTGTGCTCCTATCTAGAAGTGGCTGCATCACAAGGAGGGGGGATGACCGCAGTGTCTACCCCACACCCCGTGAGTGTCTTGGGATCCCTTTGCTACACGTCAGTGGCACCCCAGACATTCACCCCCTCCCAGACCCACCCAGCCTTGGGGATCTGCAAAACCATGGTTGGGGGAAGGAAGGAGGGGGCGAGGAGACAGATGAAGGGACTTTATTGTCTCAGGCTCTGTGTGACTGACCCCATGAAAGGCCCTGGGGAGGGAGTCATGGGGCCCTACTGACCTTCCACTGCCTGCGGGAACCTCCGTTATACAAGGGGCAGTTTTGACTGACGCCAATGTGGGTCTCGGCCTTTCCTCTTTCCCCATTTTCAGGTGACTCGCCGGGCCCTATTCCCTGGAGATTCTGAGATTGACCAACTCTTCCGGATCTTTCGGACTCTGGGGACCCCAGATGAGGTGGTTTGGCCAGGAGTTACTTCTATGCCTGATTATAAGCCAAGTTTCCCCAAGTGGGCCCGGCAAGATTTTAGTAAAGTTGTGCCTCCCCTGGATGAAGATGGACGGAGCTTATTATCGGTGAGAATGGGGGGTGGGCTCCCTTTCCTCTCATTGACTACCGTAGGGCAGGGTTTTTCCTGGAGGAAGGGAGGGTAAGCCCCTGGATTCAGTCTCAGTGTTTCCCTAGCTCCTGCTTCTGTCTTCCTGTTGGCATACCAACTGACCGGACAGATATAGGGGGGAGGGAAATGGGAACTCTGCCTTGGGTAAAATGCATTCTGGTTTCCCAAATTCTTGGAATACTTGCTGTCCACTAAGCCCGCTATCACATCACTGAAGTCAATATACATCTTTTCCTCCAGCAAATGCTGCACTACGACCCCAACAAACGGATTTCGGCAAAGGCAGCTCTGACTCACCCTTTCTTCCAGGATGTGACCAAGCCAGTACCCCATCTTCGACTCTGATGTCCTTCTCCAAGCCCCCGGTCTCACCCTCTCCTCCAGTGGGGGGCCTGATCTGGCTTGGCCTTGGGCTAAGGGTGTCCTCTGTCTTGTCTGGCTGCCTTAACACTCCTTACCTTCCTTCTTAGCCAGCCAACTCTGGGGATACAAGGGGTTGGAGGGGAAAAAATAAAAGGAAACTTCAGTATTAGATGCACTTAAGTCAGCCTCTACCAACCCTCCTTAGTCATTGCTAAGGAGAGCTGGTGTTTAAAAAAAAAAAAAGACTGACTCTTTCCTCTCCCCCCACATAGGATTTGCCATTCCAATCTCTGAAAGCCCCACAGTTATTATTTCCTGTGTTTGAGATGACAGAGGCCCCAAACCTCCTGCTGCCACTGTGTTTGTTAGGCCAATTGATGACAATTGGGTTTTGAAAACCAAGCAAAACAAAAACATAGAGAGGGGCCTGTTTTGAAAAATTAAGAAATAGATCCAACCAGTTTATACCCTAGTTTCAGTGTTTGCTCTCCCCTAATAGTCGGAGAGTCTCAGGACTCCCAGCCTCTGCAATCCTGTTGGGGCTACAGTAGAAATGATTGCCTCCAGTGCCCTTATCTGTCCCTCCTGTCCCTCCTCTAGGCAAGGGATGTCTGGGAGGCTCCGGGACAGGGATTATGCTTCACCGCGGCCTTATGAGGCAAGTGAAAGATATTTGGATTTTCCTCTTTTAAAATTCTTAGTTCTTCAGGTGGCAGGGCACATCTTCCTCTGAAGGCCACCCCCATAGGAGTGGAAGTAAAGATTAGACATCATTTTGAGAATACTGACACTTTTTTAGGGCTGTGAATGAGTGGGAGCACGGAGATAAAATATTTCTTTAAAAGAAGGATGAATAATTATATTTATATTTCAGGTTATAGTAGTTTTTTAGTGGGAGTGGGTGAATTTGTTGCCGTGTGCACCTTGGGGTTTTGTAATGCAAATGTTTAAAAAAAATATTGTTTTTCTTTTCTCTTATCTCTTGTCCTTGAGTATTCTTGCTATTAACATTATTTGTAATTCATTAAAAAAAGTTACTAGTGTTATAGTTTATCTTCCTTTACTTTTGTGTACTTATTTATTGAAAGAATGGTGTGAGAGAATATGAATGTGTATGTATGATAATTGGTTTCAGACCCCCACTTTTCCTCATCTCTCTGTGCAGGCCTACTCACCCCACCGCATTTTGACTTCTATGATGAAATTGGGATAGTGCCGAGGGTGGGCAAAGTGGGAATTATTGCCCTATTTTACAGCTGGAGAAACTGAAGCCTTCATATTTTCCCCACAAACCTGCATCTTCCCTTACTCCTTCCCTCCCCACTCCCACCCCCTCCCCCAACTCACATATAACCACAGACACATATACTGAGTTCTGGAATTTCAGTGTTAGGAAGGGCTTGAGAGCAGCAATATGATTGCAGGTGGGCTCCACGGAATTCACCTCGACACTGCATTTCCCAGTAAGCTCGTCATTTTTCCTTTTTGTTGCATATCACAAACACCAAAGTTTTCTAAATATACGTTATTCACCTTTATAATACGATTCATAATACTGTCAACTGTCTGGATGAAAAATTATTATGAAGGGGCTAAAGTCTCCCCAAGCTACCGGTTCGTGGGGCTGCCATTGTCTCCCCTCATTAAAGTCATCTCAGACCGCCCACCCTAAAATTCCCCGTACTCTAAGGCCCCACTAAAAGGAGGAAGCCCCGACTTCAAGGCTGCTTAAACCCCCAGGCTCCGGCTCCCACGGAGAGGTATTTCCCTTCACGCCCGCAAATTGGTCCTAGAGGGAGGGGCGCTCGTCAGTCCCTGCCAAATCCGGGGGGAGGGGCGAAGGTCAGAGGCTTCCTTCAACCCCGCCTTGCCTGCCATTCAAGTCCCGAACTTTCGCCGTACTGGTTAAAGTTTCCCTTCGGCCCGCCTCCGTCACTCACCTGATTAGATGTTTATGAGTCAAAAGGCGGGGTCATGAGGGTGTCAAGAGTTTATTGGTTGGTCTGTACGCCTGTCAACAGTGTACCGCCTCCTGTCTCGGGGAGCTCCCTCGTCAATGGCTCCTCACCCTGTCCATATTCAAGGTTTCCCTCTTCCTATTGGCCTGGGGACACGCCTGTCCGGTCCCAGGCTCGTCCTCGTTGGTGACAGCGCCGAAACAGGCCCGCCTTTCTCCGGAGGATTGGCGGAGCGGCGCACACAGAGCCCACCCTTGATGGTAGGCGTAATCGTGCTATTGGCCGGGGCCCCCGCCCCAGGGCGAGGAGGAGGAGGAGGGGCTGGAGGGTTTGGTTGAGCTGCGGCTGTTTGTCTGTTCGACACAGGCTTGGGCCCGACGGGGGAGACGGAGCCCCAGGTACCGGGCTGATGGAGCCCTGTAGGGTAGGGGCGGAGGCGCCCGGGAGAGGAGAGCAGCCTGGCCTGAGAGCAGAGGCGGGTCTGGGCCTCAGCGATGGGGTTAGAGCGGCCCGCTGGAGAGGGGAGAAGGGGGCCGGGCCCCGGCAGGCCTTATGGGGGCGCTGGGGAGGGGGCTAGGCGGGCTGGGAGCCCGAAGTTGGTGAGGCTGGGTTCTGCCGGCGGCGGGGCTGGGAGTGGGCACGCGAGGCCGCGGTCTGAGTGAGGGCAGGGCAGGCCTCATTGAGCAGCGCTGAGAGGGAGGAGCTGGAGGAAAGGCCGGGCAGCCGGTGAGGTAAGCCCATCTGCGGGGAGGTGAGGAGGGGTCAGCCCCAACGCCCGGCCCCGAGCGTCACCGGGGCTGGCGCTCTCGAGAGGTCTGATTGGAAGCGCCCAAGAAGGGTTCTGAGTTGGGTAGGAAGCCTTCTTTTTCCGGGAAAGTGACAATTATAACAATAGCGAGGGTGCCCCGGAGTGGAGCGGAGAGGAGGCTTTGGGTTCGGGAGGCCAGCGAAGGAAGCTTTCCTAACCGGGAAGGCTGAGGTAGTTGGGGAGCTGGACGCAGGGCCTGGCGTCACCGTGCAGCTTGTGGGGTCGCTCCAGGGTGGGCTGGAGGCTCTGGGGCTTGGGAGACCCACTCTCTTGTTCCCATTGAGTGTGGAGATGTGGTAACTGGAAGTTTTGGGTACTCCCAGGGTAGCCAATGAAAACCAACGTAATTTTTTATTTTTCCTGTGACTGTTGGCTGTTCCAAACTCAGACCCTACACTTTCCCTTGGCTTCAGCTGGAGAGTGCACGCTCTCTGTTTCTTCCTACCAGCCTCGGATGGTTTAGGGTGCAGTCCTTGTGCAAGAGCTGGGAAGTTGGATTGGGGGGATGTTTGCTTGTTTTCCCACGCAGTAATGTGGTCTGTGGTGGATACCATAGCTCTCACTTGGAAGTGGGGAATGAGCCAGCTCCTCTGCCCTGGAAAGGGGCTGAGGGATTCCCCAGCCCCCAGGAGAGCTTCCAACCATAGTTAGTGAAACTTTGTAAGACTTAGACTTGGTTGTTTCCTAGGCAGGTAATGATTAGGTGGAACCAACCCTGGAAATAAGAAGTGATATCACTTGAGGAAGGGATTTGGGGAAGAGAAATTCTGTTCCACCAGGTTGCCATCACCCCTGTTCTTTGTTTACTTCTTCAGGAGCCCCGGTTAGAAATAGCAAACAGCCCTGGCTGGTTTGGCTCAGTGGATAGAGCATCCGCCTGCGGGTTGAAGGGTCCCAGGTTCAATTCCAGTCAAGAGCATATGCCCGGGTTGCGGGCTGGGTGCCCAGTAGGGGGCGTGCAGGAGGCAGCCCATCAGTGATTCTTTCTCATCATTGATGTTTCTATTCCTCCCTCTCCCTTCCTCTCTGTAATCAATAAAAATATATTTAAAAAAAAATAGCAAACAGTAAGGCACTTGGGGAAAGGAGTGAGTAGAGAAAAGGAAGATGTATTTCTAAGGCACAGGAGTCCCCTCCTCCCATATGTTTTTAATGGTCTTCTGACCTTAGTCTCCCATAATGTGAAAAGTAATATGTACATATTTTTAAATATTCAAGCTGTACATAAGTTTAAAAAGTATAAATCCTCCCACACATAATCTCACCAATTACATTTCATCCAGGAAGGTAAGAGATAGCAGATGAGACTCATCTTGCTTTGCTTTGGGGAATGTGCCACCAAAGGCAATTTTGTTTTATGTTCCTACCAAACGCTGGTCTCGTTCTTTTCAGTTTCCCTTCTGGGATGATACTCTGTTATTTATTGTGCTCCTTTCACAGTTCTTCTTGTCTTGCGTCTATCAAATTCAGACAAGCAAAGAGCTGTACTCTGGGTTATCCCTCAACTTACACACACCCCAGTTGTGCGGTGGGTATCTTAGAAAATGCCCAGATAGATGGCCAAAACTTTTTTCTCTTTTATGAGCAGGGAAAAAACATGAAGGAGAATCATTTTGTTTGGGAGTACTATTGGCATCTCTGCTAAATGAGAAATTTGAGACTTCTATCTTCTTGTTCATGGTCTCTGCCTGTGTAGATTATATGACTGTCCCTTCATTATCCTAAGAGAAGATGATGGTTCTCCTAAGGGTCCCTTGTATCTTTCTATGAGAAGCTCCCAAGTTTCTCTAGATAAGAAATTGGCTGTCCTTTAAACCTAGCACAACTGGGACATTTCATACTACCTCCTTGTTGAATTTATCCTTACTGGCTTTAGAAGTCCTCTGATATGCCCAGCCTTTGTACAGAAACCTTGACTGTGTCCCCCAAGAGTTTTTATTTCCTCTCCGGCAAAGCCAGTCCTAGAGAAAATTGTAGGAGTTTGTATGTGTGTGTTTTAATCCTCTCTAGACTTCGCCGTGTTCTACATCCTGGTGATATCCTGTCCCTTTCTTTATATATTTCTGGGTCTTTTCTACCTTCCCCTTAATCAAAGCCGACCTTTAAGAAATGATCTGGAATTGCTTCATATTAAGGTGTAAGTAACCAATAGTCCCTTAAAGTATTAATCTTCCCAAGAGTTTTTGTTTCATAAGAAGGAGCTAAGGAGTGGAATTATCAATATAGAATTTCAAACATAAACCTTGAGTTACAAAAATTTACTTGGAGAAGGGGGCTTTCCTATTGCCCTTGAAGTCATACCTTATATCTTCTCTTACTTTGCCCATGAGCAAGATTGCTCTTCTATAGTTTGCTTGTTTGTGTGCACAGATAAGGATTTGACTTCTGAGGAGGCAGAGGGTAGGAGAAATAAGTGTATAGCTCCTATTCCTAAGGCATTCAGATTGGAAAGTAAACAAAGTGTAAGACAGTGACTTAAGGAAATGCAACAGCTCTCTAGGAGGAAGGATACCTTAAAACCCTACACAGTACACTCCCACTTCCCAAGAGTATTTTAGGAAAGATTTAGTCATTGACTGAATAGTAACTAAGCTGAGTAAGGAGCCACCCGTGTGAGCAGTCTGTGCAGATTTCTGAACCAGGCTGTAGCTTCTGTTTAAGGACCGTGGGTACCTTTTCAGTGTCCTCAAGCTCTGTGGTGGTATGAGTATTTGTGTGTGTGTTGTTTTTGTTAATCCTCACCCGAGGAGATAATGGCCCAAAGTTTTTTGAACATTAATATCAACTGAAAATTCAGGGAATTTTCTTATTTAGCCATAGTTGCTTCAGTGTTAGGGTGGGAGGGCCACAGGTTCGGTGTGATTAGGCCATTTGAGGCATAGTAACGGGTGACAGGAAAAGCAGTTAGCCCATATGAGTTGCAACAGTACCTTGTGGGTTGGGTCCCTAGGGGGCCCTCCATCCAAGGGAGATCACAAAGCAGCCAGGGAGAGAATTGGTTCTCTGAGGCTGATTAAAAACTTTTCCAACTGGAAATAAGTAAGAAGCTATCCAGATGGCATGGAAGGGGAGGAGTTAATGGAGGGAGGAAGCAGGATTGCTTTGGCCTTAATATAAGGAGCATTTAATGAACATCTACTAGGGATCAGGTATTGTGCTCTGCTCTGGAGATTCAAAATAACATAAAAAGTAGTCACACTTTTTGAGAAGTACATAGTTTAAACTAATATGACATAATAAATGCTGTGATAGTAATACAGTCTTAATACTGTGTGACCCCAGAGGAAGCAGTGATGAATACTGCTGGGGTGAGAGGGTAATTATGCAATTTCATAGAGAAGGTGACATTTGAGCTGGGCTTTAAAAAATACATTAGAAGTTTGCTAGGCAGGCAAGGTGTGAAAGGGCATTCCAATCTTTCCTAGGTCAATAGTAGGGAGTTTGTACTATCATGCTGATAAGAGAGAAGTATGCTTTTTGCCTCTTAGGAAAATATAAGGGAAAGAGAGGGGGAAGTGGAAGGACTCTCTCATTCAAGCCAGTGATTCACTGGTTAACATTAGATCAACACAATGAAAGAGCTGAGCCAAATGGTGGAGCTCTCGGTTCAAGATGTTTGTAATTTGGAATCTAAATAAAGTTTGCAAGTTGAAGGTTTTTACTGGCTTCTGCCCTATCTTCCATATTCAATAAATCTCTCCCATTAATCCCAAGGCCCACTGAATTCTGCAAAAGTTACCACTTCTTTCCCTATCACCTTCCATTAAATTGTTTCTTTCAGCTGTCCTGGCAGGCGTTGGTCAAGACCTTCTAGAAAGGCATAATAATGAGTCCTTTTGTCAGAAGGATGTGGGACTGGATCCCAGTACGCAGGGAAAGCCCAGGTCTTCCTAACATTTAGTCCCAAAGGAAGTACTTACCTAAAATGAATAGAGGCAGAAATTCTATCCAATCTCAGCTCTTGTTCCTGTCCTGGTGCCCTCTTCAGAGTTCAGTATCTATTGCTTCCCTAGGAGGTATAGTGGTATAATAGTAGCAAGAGTACCTGACTGGGAGTACCTGTTAGAGAAGATTTGCTACTAAACAGCTGTGTGACAGCTGATAGCTGTCTGTATGGTAACACCAGGCAAGGTGATTAATTTTATGTGCCTTGGTTTCCTCACCTATAAAATACAGAGACTGGGCTAGATGACCTCTAGATTGCTTCTTACCTGGCAAACTGACTTTACACGGCTGACATTTGGGAATGGGCTAGCTAGACTCTAGTGGCTATATACTTGGAACTCAGTCTCTGTAGATAGGTGAGAGGCTTCATATGTAGTAGGCATATGCTACCAAGTGGAAGGAACTCAAAGCTACCAAGTGGAAGGAAGCCAAAGGAAGAGTTGTGTTCTAGCTGGGATCAGCTGGCTGAGAAAGCCTTCCTATTCATACTTTCCTGCACTGGTGGGAGAGCTGCCCATCTAAAAAGAACTTGCCCCTTTATCCTCCCTCTTTCCCCTCTCCCAGTGGGCTGTTGCCAGGGTCAAGCCTCAGTCCTCCCTAGTTGATGGTCATCTGATAAGTCATTCTTGTGGAGCTGCACTTCTAAGGGAAGTTAAATCTGGTTTCTTCTCTTCTGAACTGAAAGGGTTGAAAGGAAAATCTCCTTCCTCCCTCTTTATTTTTGTCTCAGGTCTGGAAGTAATAATCATCACACTACTTGACTGGTTGGCTGTGGTTTATTGTTTACCTTTGAATGGATCATTTGCCCACTATCAACTCTTAGCAAAAAAGTCACTACCAGAATAGTGAAGTCAATTGAATCTTACAGATATTATTTCATTTTTGTACCCCTGATTTTTTGAGAGTGTAGCTAGCTATTGCATAAAAAAAGCCATGATGCCCTTATAAATACGTTGGGATTAAAGATCAAAGCATAGCGATGGACAGCCCATCAATTCCTGTGAACAGGGAAGGAGGACATATTGAGGGTGACACATTGGGGTGGGAGGTAGTCTTTTATAACCCACTGGTTACTGATCTCTGATAAGCCAAGGTTGCTTAGTAGCAAGAAAGTTTGCTGATTGTGTGTCTGAGCTCTGGTTTGACTTACTGTCTGTGGGGGTTATTGACCAGGGCTTTGCAACCTGAGTATGTCTGTGACTGTTTCCTATCTTCATTCTTCCCCAACTCCCTACTGTTTCCCAAGCCTACAGTGATGTGTCTGCCCATGAGAATTCAGTCTACTCTAATTTCCATGTTTTAATTTTGTAGAATAGTAACATTAAGGCTTAGTGTTCTGCCCCTTAGATCATATGTTTTAAAATAGATAAAAAGGTAGACCAGCTGGGTATGGCTCAGCAGTTGAGCATCCATCCGGAAACTAAGCTCACCGGTTCAACTCCCAGTCAGGGCATATGCCTGAATTGGGGGCTCAAACCCAGTAGGGGGCATGCAGGAGGCAGCTGATCAATGATTCTCATCATTGATGTTTCTATCTCTCCCTCTCCCTTCCTCTCTGAAATCCATAAAAAAAAATTTTTTTTTAAAGGTAAAGGAATAAGTTGAAGATTCTAGTAACTTTTCCTGTTGTTTCTTTAGAGTACTGTATAATATATGCCCTGGCTGAGTGGCTAAGTTGATTGGAGTGTCATCCCATACACCAAAAAGTTGCAGGTTTGATCCCCAGTCAGGGCATGTATGGGAGGTAACCGATCAATGTTTCTCCCTTCCTCTTTCTCTAAAAATCAATAAAAATATATTATCAGGTGAGGATTTAAAAAAGAGTATAGTCTAATGTCACACCTAAAGGAAACTTGATCAGTTTATTATCTGCAGTTATTTTTATTTTTGTTTTTTTGTTTTCATCTTTTTTTTTTAAAATATATTTTATTGATTTTTTACAGAGAGGAACCCATTAACCCCAGCCTCCCCCCCCCCCACAGTTATTTTTTTTTTAATGTAGTTATTTTTCTATTGTGTCATCTGTTTTCAAATTTAAAGTGTAGAGTTTTATGATGACCTAGCCTCTTTTCCTATGAAACAATGTATATGAACCACATAAATAGGTTTTTAAAAATAATTTATCCTGCCCATCCGGCATGGCTCAGTGGTTGAGTGTTAACCTGTATACCAGGAGGTCATAGTTGAATTCCCGGTCAGGGCACATGCCCGGGTTGCAGGCTTGATCCCCAGTAGGGGGCATGCAGGAGGCAGCCGATCAATGATTTTCTCTCACCATTGATGTTTCTCTCTCTCTCCCTTCCTCTCTAAAATCAATAAAAATATATTTAAAAAGATAATAACTCATCCTCACAGAAGTTGAGTAACCCTAAGAGAAACAAATTTCTTAAATGTACCCAGAACTTTGGATTCAAATCCTGCTCTTTGCTACTCTCCCCTCTCCCCTGTTCATCCTTATAGATAAGGAAGCTGAGGCTCAGAAAGGCAAAAGAGAGTGAGTAGCCTAAGATCACAGTGGGTTAACTGAGAAAGAGAATAAAATTCAGGCTTGCACAATAACAAAGCCCTTACCACTACATGGGACTGTGTCTGTCTAGTTTGGCTTTCAGTTTTCATAACTTTAGTAGCAGGATTGGAGAATCCTCTAATCCCTATACTCAGTCCTCATCTTAATTCCATCTAGGAGTGAAATTAACTATGGCCTATAGGCTGGCCAGAGACTAGACTTCCTTCCATCCCCTACTACCCCATCTTTCAGTGTCAGGCCTCTCTAAAGCAGTGTTTTTAAAATTATTTTGATCACGACTCACTTTTTTAAAAAAAGGCATTTTACATCAAAATTCAGTGTGTGTACATATACAAGAGACATTTTTACAACATGATTCTTTTTTGTTGTTTTTGCTATTAATCCTCACCTGAGGATATTTTTTCCCATTGATTTTTTTAGAGAGAGTAGAAAGGAGGGAGGGGGTGGTGAGAGAGGGAAACATCAATTGGTTGCTGTCAGCGCACACCCTGACTGGGACAGGGATCAGACCTGCAACTCAGGTATTCCCAGTTGACTGGGAATCAAACCAAAGACCCTTTAATGCAGTGGTTCTCAACCTTCTGGCCCTTTAAATACAGTTCCTCATGTTGTGACCCAACCATAAAATTATTTTCGTTGCTACTTCATAACTATAATGTTGCTACTGTTATGAATCGTAATGTAAATATCTGATATGCAGGATGGTCTTAGGCGACCCCTGGGAAAGGGTCGTTCGACCGCCAAAGGGGTCGCGACCCACAGGTTGAGAACCGCTGCTTTAATGTGTGGCCAACACTCTAACCACTGAGAAACACAGGCCAGGGCACAACATGATTCTTATGCTTACTGTTTGTAGTTACGCTTAATTTTCTTTTTAATATACTTATCATCATCCACCAAGTGATTTCACGGCCACTATTGGCTTATAGCCTCAGTTTGAGAAACTAAAGGTTTGAGGGTGAAAACAGCTAAAGAACTATAACATTGGTTAAGAAGCTAATTAATACTGGTTCTTGCACTACAGAATTTTGGGTTTCATGGACCAATTAATTTTAATTGTTTTTTCCCCCCAAGTAATTATATTTAGAAAGTTTACTACTGCCTGTCACCATAAATTTTTTAAGCATTAAAAAAAAACAAACCCACCCAAACAGTTGTTTAGGAAGTTTTTAAAAAATATATTTCCTGTTAAAAAAGAATTATGTAGAATGAAAAAAATCTGAATCCTTCACATACCATTTTCCTCATTCCCACTCTCTTCCAAGGTAACCACTGTTAACAAATGGATGTGTATCTTTCCATACTTTTTTCTGTGCAGAATTGTCTTTTTTACAGAAATAGGATCCAACCACATGTTTTAGTCTACAGCATATTTTTTACTTCACAATAGATTTTAGAGGTTTTTTCATATATATATATATGTATATATATATGAGAGAAAATTAATTCTAAGAAATTATAAATCTTGTTATAAAGGATATATTCAAGTTTAATAAATTTAGCTTTATGAAAAACATGCTATATTGTCTTTATTTTTATCATTTCATCATAGACCAGTGAAAACTTAATAAAAAAATGGCATATGTGAATCTGGATTCTTAGGATACACTGGCCTAAGAGACTATAGAATACCTAGTAGGATCAGAGTAATTTGTTCCATTCCTCTGTCTTACTCTAATATACTTTTCTAAGTTCTCACTTCTATCTCGTTCCTCTTCCAATTTTCTCTTTATAGTTTTTTGTGGGGTTTTTTTGTTGTTTGTTTTTTTGTTGTTTTTTTTTTAGAGAGAGAGAGAAACATTGATTTGCTGTTCCCACTTATTCATTGGTTGATTCTTGTATGTGCCCTGACTAGGGATCAACCCCGCAACCTTGACATATCAGGAAGATGCTCCAGCCAACTCGGCCAGCCAGCCAGAGCCGACACTTTCTTTTTTCTCTCTCTCTTTTATGTTATGGTTGCTTTTTAGGAATATATTGATAACCAATTCTGAATTATACCTTAGTATATTAAATTGATCTTTTCTGTGAATTAGGGCCACTCAGTAGCAAAACTATCTCATTTATTAACACTATGCAAAATAAATCTTTCACTTAGTCCTTATAGCCACTCTATGAGGTAGGCATTTTTTCCATTTTATAAAAGTAGAAGGTAAGACTTGAGCAGAACATATTTTTTTCTTTCTTTTTAAAATTGAATTTAGAGAGAGAGGAATGGAAAGAGAGAGAGAGAGAGAAACTCTATTTGTTCCACTTATTTATGCATTCATTGGTTTCTTCTTATATGTGCCCTGAGGGGATCAAACCTGCAACCTTGGCTTATGGGGACAATGCTCTAACCAACTGAGCTACCTGGCCAAGGCCAGAAAATTTTTCTTGATGTCATATTAATAATGATTAGTAACTTAATAATCATTTGAGCACTTTAGGTCAAACACTTACCCAAATTCTTTATGTGTGTTATCTCATTGAATCCTCACAACCTTAGGAAGTAGGTCCTCATAAGGCTGTTACCCATTCTACAGATGAGAAAAGGAGTACACTAATAAGATTTAGTAACTGGCCCAAAGTTGCACAGCTAATAAGCAGAACTGTAAAATAAACCCAGTGAATTGGACTCCACAGCCACAGAATTGGACTCTGCACTGCCTCCTGTATGATTTTTCTGTCTTTACTGGGATTGCAGAGATTTTAACCCTGATTTGACTTCAAAACAACTTGCTATAGTGACAAAATGTTTCCCCACATATACTGTAGAGTATGATGATTGTGGAGTCACTAGAGAAGGGAAAAATTATTCAAACTGGAGAAGGGAAAAATTAATTTGAACAAGCAGAGTACAACCCAAGCAATGCTTAATTTTTAGAAGTTTTGCATGCTCTAATCATACTAACGTCTTCTTTGAATGCCTTAGTTTCTTTCCCCCTCAGAGTCAGATTGATGAAGTATTCAGGTTTGCATGATTAGCCTCCTGAAGCCCTACTTCTCTCTCTGCCTCCTCCAGCACCAGCTTTCCTAGCCTCTTGGAAGGAAGGTAGAGAAGGCTCGATTGGCTACCTCCTGTACACCTCAAGTTTATTCTTTCATCAAATATTTATTGCTTGAAGACTTACTCTTACACCATCCCCTGGAGATTCCTGCATGTGTTTAGAAGGTATACCTTCTTTCTCTGTCTCTAATTTGGAGGACTACAGCTGTTAGGCCCTTTTAGTATGGAGGGTAATCTAATCCCTAAGCACTAGGAAGACAGCTGCAAGTTGAGAGCAGGTCAAGCCTACTGACTCTTAGACTTAAGAAACTTTCAGACATGGAGAGGTGGCAGAAGCAAAATGAAAGAGTTGATGTTTCTCTACTCACCTTTGACATAAATGTGTAGATTTTCTGGCAATTGGACCTTGGTTAGATTTTCAGAAATATCAAGAAGACTGGTCATATATGAAGGATACAGAACCAGAAGATAGCCCTCCACTATTAGGAGGATTGACATTCCCACACCACTAGAATGAATCCCTTCTTTTGAAAGCTAGAAAAAAGCAGAGCAGGAGGAAGAAAAAGGACAGCCCCAAGCCCTAGCTGGTATGGTTCCGTTGGTTGAGTGTTGTCCTGTGCACCAAAAAGTCGCTAGTTTAATTCCCTGTTAGGGTACATGCCAGGGTTGCAGGCTCGATCCCCAGTAGGGGGTGTACAAGAGGTAGCCAATCGATATTTCTCTCTCACATCAATGTTTCTCTCTCCCAACGATGTTTCTCCCTTTCCCTCCCTCCCTCTCTAAAATCAATTTTAAAAAAAGAAAGAAAAACACTAACAAACAAAAAATAAAGTCAATAAAAACATTTTTTAAAAAAAGGACAGCCCCAGGAAACCAGGGAGATACTGAGGATCTACGGTACTTGTAGGTGGATCTAGATGTTCTTCAGGCCAACAAAAAGTTGATCAATTTGCTATTCTTTAAAGACATGGTGAGAAATTAATGGAAGTAGTAAAGACTTCTACACAGTTTTCAGTCTCCATTTTGGCTCCGTTGGCACTTGGGGATTATGTAGTAGTGTAAACTCTACTTCAGATGCACTTCTTATTTTATTGTTCTCCGCTCTTACCACTGAGTGTCAGCTGCCTGGTTACACTCAGTGGTGTAACCAAACGGTGGATGATTATAAGATCACTAGAGGCCCGGTGTACGAAATTCGTGCACAGGTAGGGTCCCTAGGCCTGGTCAGCAATCAGGGCCAATTGGGGCCTTCCGGCTGCCAGCCAGGACCTTCCTTCCCCAGCTGCCGGCTAGGGCCTTCCTTCGTTCCACGCCACCCCCTGGTGGTCAGTGCATGTCATAGTGATCGATCAAACTCCTGGCCTCCTGGTCTAACTCCCGAGGGGACACTTTGCATATTAGCCTTTTATATATATAGATAGATAGGAGCAAAGAAATGAAGAGATTCTATCCTTTGTCTAAAAAGTGATTGTAACTATAATGGGTCTGTTTTAATTTTACCCGATTTTTTTCTTACAGGACTGTTGAAGCCTGGAAGTCCCCTCCCCTCCCCCCTCCCCCCTTTGCCGCTTTGTGGCATTCCCCTCCCTCCACCCTCTCCCACTCTGAAAATCTAGCCATGACTAGCAGAAGCACAGCCAGGCCCAATGGGCAGCCCCAGGCCAGCAAAATATGCCAGTTCAAATTGGTCCTGTTGGGTGAATCTGCAGTGGGAAAGTCTAGCCTGGTGTTACGTTTTGTCAAAGGACAATTCCATGAGTACCAGGAGAGCACCATTGGAGGTGAGTATCTCAGGGAAAGAAAAGGTTCAATGCTTAGTAAGGCTTTTGAAGGGAGATCTAGGGACCTAACTGAAGCTGGCCGTTTTAGCTCCCTGGAATGGAAATCCTTTATAAAACAGAAAGAAAGAAAAAGCCATAATGCCAAAAAGCAGGTATATATTCATCTTCTTGCTTTCTACAAGAAAGAAGATTGACCTTAGCTCACCAATAAAACCACTAATTTTTATCTGTCTCCCTCCCCCTATTCTCATCTGAATCCCAGTCAAGTTCAGCTGAGTGTCATCTTGAGCAGGGGTGGTTTGGAGCAGATTCATAATCAGAGATGCACACCAGAATCATCTGGGGAACATTTTCATCCTATGCATGCTTGGGCCCTACCCTAGATCTACTGATTAGTGTTGAAGGCGGTAGGGGTGTAGGCATATATGTATGTGCATTCTGATGCACATATCTGATAAAATAGAGGCTGGAATTAAATATGAAAGATAAGGCCATTTGCCTTTCCCACATTTGCTACCTTCTCCCTGCCACTACCTCAAAAGTAGGTTGCTAATTCAATAAAAGATCACTTATGAGAACTCCATGTTACTATTTCCCCGCCTGTACTAGTCACCTTGAAAATGTGGTATTCTTGCCCTAGCCGGCTTGGCTCAGTGGATAGAGCGTCGGCCTGCGGACCAAAGGGTCCCCAGTTCAATTCCGGGCACATACCTCAGGCCCTGGTTGAGGCGCGTGCAGGAGGCGTGTGCAGGAGGCAACCAATCAATGTGTTTCTCTTACATTGATGTTTCTTCCCTGTCTTTCCTTCTCTCTTGCACTCTCTCTAAAAGATCAATGGAAAAATATCCTCGAGTGAGGATTAACAAAATATAAATAAATAAAATGTTCTTTAAAAAAAAAGAAAATGTGGTGGTCTTAGGCTAGCAGAAAATTATAGGAAAAGTAACAGACAAATAACATTGATAAAGGTGGGACCTCCCATCAAACTTTAAAATCTTCTAATCAGTTATTTTTTTTTCTTCTCTATTCAGTTCTTGATGTGAGTTTTATCTGAAGCTTATTATCTCTGTCATTATCTCTTATTTTGGTTAGAAGAGGGATGACTCTGGTGTAAGTGCCAGTTCTTTCTGTCCCTCATACTTTATTTATGATGTGCACCCACTCCTTAGATGAGAGAAACTTCTGCAGGAAGGACTTAGCCAAGCATGGTCTTGTGGTCTTACTCCTGGTTCCAGGAATATATATAAAGAGAACACTAAACCTTTTCCTGTAGCTGAATTGCCCAAGTCATGACTGGTCTTAGGCTGAGAGTGGAGATATTTTGAAGGGGTGTGGAATGTTCCCATTCATCCTCTCACAACTGCTTCTCCATTCTCTTATCCATAGCGGCCTTCCTCACCCAGTCCGTTTGCCTAGATGACACAACAGTCAAGTTTGAGATCTGGGACACAGCAGGGCAGGAGCGATACCATAGCTTGGCCCCCATGTACTACAGAGGTGCCCAAGCTGCAATTGTGGTGTATGACATTACTAATCAGGTAAGTGGGCTGAGAGGGTGATCCTTGCTTTCACTTATAGGAATTAAATTAGGTGGGGGAGAGAAAACAAGTTCTCAAAATAACAAAATTATGCTTCCAAGTGCTAAGAAGACAAAGGTAATACATTATCAGAGACTAGAGGCCCTGTGCATGAAATTCGTGCACTGGGTGAGGGGGTCCCCCAGCCTGGCCTGTGCCCTCTCACAGTGCGGGAGCCCCTAGACCAGGGGTGGGCAAACTTTTTGACTCGAGGGCCACAATGGGTTCTTAAACTGGACCGGAGGGCCGGAACAAAAGCATGGATGGAGTGTTTGTGTGAACTAATATAAATTCAAAGTAAACATCATTACATAAAAGGGTACGGTCTTTTTTTTTTTTTTTTTAGTTTTATTCATTTCAAACGGGCCGGATCCGGCCCGCGGGTCGTAGTTTGCCCACGGCTGCCCTAGACCTATCGCCCCAAAGAGGTAGGCCCCACCCACCCATCCAGGGCTCCTCGATGGATTGCCCCAAAGAGGTAGGACGGAGCCAGGGGTCCTGCCTCTGCGCCGCATAGGGCCGTGGGACCCCCAGGCCTGGCCACATGGAGTGGCCACTGGGCCCCGCCTCCGCACATGCAGCGTCAAGTCCCCGCCCACCCACACTCGCCTGCTGAGCATGCAGCCTCCTAGTGATGGATTGTGGGATTGTGACGGCATGAGGGCATCACAGAGTGAGGGCGTAACGACCACCTAGGCCAGTAGTCGGCAAAACTGC
>NW_005871167.1:3479388-3504978 GCF_000147115.1 Myotis lucifugus | reverse complement strand
GGCTCTTTGGCCCCTTGAGTGTGGCTCTTCCACAAAATACCCGACTTCTGCACATGGGCCACAAAGTTTCAATCGCACTGTACATGCGCGCCCGCACGTGGTATTTTGTGGAAGAGCCACTCTCGGGGCCAAAGAGCCGCATGTGGCTCGCGAGCCGCAGTTTGCCGACCACTGACCTAGGCTATTCTTAGTATAGATGGGTGGTTTCAGTGAGGGAAGACCACCTAGAAGAGGTGAGTTTTGAGACTGGGCTTTAAAGGTGATGGGCCTAGATTGACAGTCATTGCAGCCCACCTATTTTCTTCCTCATGTTTTCCTAGGAAACCTTCGCCCGAGCGAAGACATGAGTAAAGGAACTACAGCGACAGGCCAGTCCTAGCATTGTCATTGCCCTGGCGGGGAACAAAGCTGACCTGGCCAACAAGCGCATGGTGGAGTATGAAGTAAGATGGCCCATAGAGCTCCTTTCTAATACACTCCCTCTGTGCTTGGGACCTCTTTTGTCCAAACCTGCCCTCTCTAGAAACCTCATCTGAGGACATTCATCATGTCATTCCCCAGTCCTGCACCATGTTAAAAACAGCAACACTGTGACCCTAATGATAGCCAGGAGATTTTAGAGGAGTCAGAAGAAAATTCCAGAGCAGCGAGGTGGGTAGGGAATACCAGCTGTGGGAGTACCAGTGCGAAAACAGGAAGGAGGGAGCAATTGAATTTAAGGGAAGGGACTGTTCAAGGGTCAGAACCTAAAAGCCCCCAACCAGCTTACCTTTCTTTCCCATAATTAGGATTCCTGATATCTGTTCGTTGCATAAAGTGGTCTAGACCATAGGTTATCCTTAAGGGAGTTGTCACCAAAATATGGGTCCAGAGCCAGCTGGCTCAGAGGAGAGTTAAGGTGAAGGAACCTAGGACATTGCCTAGCTCTGGTGCTACATGGGAGTGGAAAGGCCATAGTTGTTCTTTTTTTTTAAAAAAAATATATTTTATTGCCATAGTTGTTGTTAACCTACATTCTGAGCACCACTATACCCCATCCCTTGCAGGAGGCCCAGGCATATGCAGATGACAACAGCTTATTGTTTATGGAGACCTCAGCCAAGACAGCTATGAACGTGAATGATCTCTTCCTGGCAATAGGTAAGGTCAGAGCTGCCTGAGGTCTTCCTGTCTTTTTCCCTTACCTCCAGGCAAGATCACTAACCCAAGTCATAAGGATAAATGGGAGTGTCTCCTCTGGTGAAATACCTTAACTTTCTATTGTGACTTCCATCCTTTAGCTTGTCTTTAATATAATTTACAAATAGTGAACCCTCTCCTCTTCAGAACATTCTTTTAATGTTTCACATTTCCCCTTACTTCTCCCCCACCCAATAGTCTTTTTTGGGGGGGATGAGTTAAAATCTACCACATTTTGTTCCCTTCTCTTTTTGCCTCTAGCTAAGAAGTTGCCAAAGAGTGAACCCCAGAATCTGGGGGGTGCAGCAGGCCGAAGCCGAGGTGTGGATCTCCATGAGCAGTCCCAGCAGAACAAGAGCCAGTGTTGTAGCAACTGAGGGGGTAGCTAGCAGCGAACAAGTATGAAGCTAGCACGAGAGCTAAGAAATAACCTCCATTCCCAACCCTCAGCACACAGCC
The DNA here is from genome assembly GCF_000147115.1 of Myotis lucifugus. Lineage (NCBI taxonomy): Eukaryota > Metazoa > Chordata > Mammalia > Chiroptera > Vespertilionidae > Myotis > Myotis lucifugus. The sequence continues at coordinate 3,503,340 of NW_005871167.1, read as the reverse complement.
CCTACGGTAACAGCACACTGAGCCCTGGCTCCCAAGGGCTGCCTCCTGACAGCTCCGTCATGGCACTTTTTAACGCTTCAGCAACCAACACCAGGCAGCTGTTGCCACTGACCTCCTACCCCTACTCTGGGGCTTGGGGGTCAGATCCCCCAGGACTTACCTTCCAAAACAGACTTTCTTCACTTTGTATTATAGGTGCAAGACAGTGACCTACTTACCTTTCCTTCTCCTCCCCACTTTTTCAGAAAACATTTTTTTGTCTCCTGCCCCTTCTGCTTTGGTCAATCCCTGTCCTTGATCCCCTTGTCCTCCTCTCCCTAGGATGGAGGTGGTGAACCCAGGAACTGAGAACGGAGGTTTCCAGTTCAGTCATATTAAGGGCCCTGGGGGAGAGTACGGCTCAGAGCAGGAGGGAGTAAGGAAAATTCCTTTTTGGTTTATTTGGTTGGAGTTTCTCATATTTGAAAACACTGCAGTATCCATGAGTTGGCCTTGTGGAAGGTGTTTCTAGGTAGAGTGAGAATGGGAAGGCAAGCTCTTGGGCACCAGTTGGGAGTCGTGTTGTTAGTTAACTGGGCGGAGGCGGAGGCGGAGGCGGAGGAGAAGGTGGAGGTGCAGTGTCATCTGTGGCTCTGGAACTCTTCCAAGGCCTAGTTCCCCTTCACTCAGTCTCTTAGGTAGCTTCTCCTCCATAGTGGGGGGAACTCTGGACCCCAGAGTCCTCCAAAGAATCTTCACTGGTTGCCTGCATCTTTGGTTCTGCTGTGATCTAACTGGAGGAGGGACCAGTTTCTGACACCCATCCTCTGATTTATACATATGCATTTTTTCCTCTCTGGCCTTTGGATGGCCTCAGCCCCAGCCATTGTATCCCCCTGCAGTTTGCACTTTAATTGATGGTAGTTCAGTTGGGACACTTGTTTTATGGGGGTTTTGATTGATTTACCTGCCCTCTCACCTTTTAAATTAAATGGAATCCAAGATGTATATGAGGTTTGGGGAGGGACTGTCGAGTGGCAGCTACTCAAGCCCAATCTCCAATGCTATCTTGCTCCAACTCTGATTCTTAACCTATATTCTTGCCAGCCTATATTCTTGGGTATAGGTTTGCCTTTCCTGGGGAATTAACTGAAGCAACTGGAGAGCGGTCTCAGGATAGCACAGACCATGGTAGGGGTGAAGAGGAGTCAGGCAAGAGGGAGGAGTTTTCTCTCCTTCCCCAGGGTTCATGTTCAATTTGACCCACCCATTACCATGTCTTTTCTACTTCCCTGTACATAGGTATGATCTTTATTCCCACTGTACAGTCTGTTCTTTCCCCCCACCCCCACCCCTCCCATCAGGCCCTATTTCTTTTCTCCATTGTTAGTATCTTCAGTTTAGTCCCTCCATGCTTATGCCCATACTCATCCCTCATGCAACCAGTGGCTTAATCCATGTACCACTAGGGGCTAGCACCACAGAGGCCTACTTGTGGCCCCCTTAAAATATAACACCTGTTCCTGTGGTCAGAGAGACTGGCACTGAAGGTCCCTCACAACTGTTTCACATCACCAGACGAAGTTGGTCCTTTCTAAATCTCTAGCCTCTCTTCACATCCCTCATCAGGTATTTTAGGATGTCTTTGGGAAGCCATCAAGGCAGGAGAGCATTCTAAACTTCTTTTTGTTCCAGCCTAGGGTTTTGGGAAAATTGGGGAAAGTAATATAGGAAAGGCCTCAGTGACCTAGGATTGGAACCTTTCCGCCCTTTTGGCTTACAGACTTCCTTCTGTCCCAGAGCAGCTGAGAAATCCATGAGGCTGAGATTCTAAAGGACCCAGCTTAGGTTCTTCCACTTAGGCTTCAATTCCCTTCCTTTTCCAGGGGCAGCCTTAGTTCCCGTGGCCCTGAAATACATACACATTTTGTCTTCCTTTGCCAGCACCTCACCAGCCCCCAACAGCACCCAGTGCATTCTTAAAAGTGGAAGAACTAGGATGGCTCTCTTAAGTCTCTTAGAAATGAAGTTCTTTCTCTGTGCAGCTTTCCCCATGGAGCAGGAGTGAGGATGTTTCATTGCCTTGGGGCTGGGAAACGATTTCTGCCGGCTTCTTCTCCCTCTCCAGCCCCTTTAGGAACAGGATTGGCCTTAGCTTCTGGGCCTATCTGCTGCCTTCCTTCTACTTCCTACCAGCTCTCTGCTTTCCTTTGAGCTCTCTTGGGCTTGGAAATCTTAGTTTTTATTTCGCAGCTCTTCATTTTTTCCTTCTATCAGTTTTTTTTGGGGGGGTTCCCTTTTTTTCTTTTAAGAAAGCATTTGCCTTCCCCCCCCCCCCTTACTCTTCCAACATAACAATCGTGGTAACAGAATGCGACTGCTGATTTACCGATGTATTTAATGTAAGTAAAAAAGAAAAAAAAAAGAAAAGTGTATTGGAGTGTTGCTTCTTTTTTTTTTTTTTTTTTTTTTTTTTTTTTTGGCCGACACGAGAAATTTGGAAGAAAGGGCACCCAGTAGTTTTATTGCATCAGAAACACACCCTCCCCTGCATGTTGGTGCCTCCTTATTCCCTCTAATCTGTTCTTGAATAGTGAGATAACCTAACTTGGAAAATAGCATCTTTATTGCTGTTTTTTTTGTTTGTTTGTTTTGGGGGGTATTTTGGAATTTTTCTCACTCATTCATGGATAATAAGGACCATTATAAACTTATGGACAATAATAGATACAGAGGCAGAGCTGCCTCAAACTGATTGTCAAACTGCAGCGGGAAGGCTGGGGAGGGTTGGGGGGCGGGGGGGGCGGGGGAGTAAGAGATCAACCGAAGGACTTGTATGCATGCATATAAGCATAACCAATGGACATAAGACACTGGGGGGTAGGGGAGGCCAGGAGATTGTCAAGGGCGGGGGAAAAAAAAGGACACATATGTAATACCCTTTGTGATACTTTAAGCAATAAAAAAAATTTTTTTAATTGATTTTTAGAGAGAGAGAGGTGGGGGGAGAGAAACATCAATGTGAGAGAAAAACATTGATTGGCTGCCTCCCATAAAGGCCCCAACCAGGGATAGAACCTGCAACCTGGGTATGTGCCCTGACCAGGATTTGAGCCCGCCACCTTTTGGTGTACAGGAAACTCAACCAACCGGCCCCGGGCTTTATTGCTGTTTAATCTCTCCTATTCCCAGGCCACTAGAGAGCTCATCAAGTCTGACCACAGCTATTTTTCTTTAGGTCCTCTTAACAGAACATATATATTGGGGGTGGAGGGGTGTCTATGACCTTTGGGCAGATGGTTGATGAGATTGGAGAGGTGGAATTTGTGACTCCTGTGAAGTATTATGCAAAAATGTATGTATTTCTGTAGGGAAATGGTCCTTTACCTTATTAGTATCTCAAAGGGGACCATGACTTAAAAAAGATTTAAAAAAAAAAATCACTGCCCTTGACGGTTTGGCTCAGTGGTTAGAGTGTAGGCCCACAGACCAAAGGGTCAAGGGTTCAATTCCCAGTCAAGGGCACATACCTGGGTTGTAAGTTTGATCCCCGATGTTTCTCTCTCTTCTTCCTTCCCACACTTCCACTCTCTCTAAAGATCAATGGAAAAAGGATTTAAAAAAAATACTGAACTAGCATTTTTTATTGATCATGTGGCTTTACACCAACAGGAAAATTTATCCTGGATCTGCTTTTATTTCCTGCTGTATGTGAAGCCCTTTAGTCTCAGTTTAAATGGAGGTGGGTGGGAGAGAATGATACAAAGAAAAGATTCGGTATGGATGCAGGAGAAGTTTTAAATTCCAAAGAATCTGAAAGGAAAGAGGACTGGTGCTAAACAGACCTGGCATTCCAGTCCTCTTGCCAACTTACCAGCTGTGGCCTTGATAAGTGACTTAGCTGCTCTCTGCCTCAGTTTCTTCTGTAAAACAAAGAAAAGTGGTTTAAAGGTCAGTTATGTACAGCATGTGTATGTCACACAAGGAGATGATACTGTTGTTAAGAAATACTCTTATCCTTGGGCTGAGCCTGACTTTTTTTTTTTTTTTTTGACACATCGATTGGTTGCCTCCCACTCATGCCCCAACCCAGGGTGAAGATCTGACCTGCAACCCAGGTACCTGCCATTGACCTGTAATCGAACCCAAGACCCTTAGGTGCATAGGCCGACGCTCTAACCAATGAGCATGCCAGCCAGGGCTGAGCCTGATTTTTTTAAATATATATATATTTTTTTAATTTTTTAAAATATATTTTTATTGATTTCAGAGAGGAAGGGAGAGGGAGACATAGAAACATCAATGATAAGAATCGTTGATCAGCTGCCTCCTGCACGCCCCCTACTGGGGATCAAACCCACAACCAGGGCATGTGACCTGGTTTGTTGATTGACAGTCAACCATACCAGCCAGGCCTGAGCCTGATTTTTAAGACTAGTAAAGCCAGGCCGACATGGCTGAGTGGTTGAGGGTTGACCTATGAACCAGGAGATCATGGTTGCTGGCCCAATCCCCAGTAGGGGGTGTGCAGGAGGCAGCTGATCAATGATTCTCATCATCGATGTTTCTATCTCCCTCTCCCTTCCTCTCTGAAACCAATTAAAAAAAAAAGACTAGTAAGATAGTGTTAGGATTGTCAAAGGAGTAATGCACAAGGCTAAAGTGGTAAGGGATTATAAATTTACGAATTCATGCACCAGTGGGGTCCCTCAGCCTGGCCTGCGCCCTCTCACAATCTGGGACCCCTCAAGGGATATCAGAGAGCTGGTTTCAGCCCAATCCCACAGGCCAGGCCGAGGGACCCCACTGGTGCACAATCAGGGCTGGGGAGGGATGTAGGAGGTTGGCCAGCCAGGGAGGGGTCATGGGAGGGCTCCAGGATGTGTCCAGCCCATCTCACTCTGTCCTGATTGGCCGGACCCCAGCAGCAAGCTAACCTACCAGTCTGAGTGTCTGCCCCCTGGTGGTCAGTGCATGTCATAGCAAGCAGTTGAGCGACCTTAGCATATCAGCATATTATGCTTTGATTGGACAACCGGACACTTAGCATATTAGGCTTTTATCATATAGGACTGGAGGCCAGGTGCACCTAATTCGTGTACAAGTGGGGTCCCTCAGCCTGGCGGGCGATTGGGGCCAATCGGGGCTGCGGGAGGTTGGCCAGCCAGGGGGAGGGGCTGCGGGAAGTGGGCCGGCTGTGGGAGGTTGGCTGTGGGAGCGCACTGACCATTAGGGGGCAGCTCCTGCATTGAGCGTCTGCCCCCTGGTAGTGTGCGTCATAGCGACTGGTTGGCCAGTCTCTTGGTCGCATAGGCTCATATATATATGTATAGATAGATAGATAGATAGATAGATAGATAGATTGATTAGGTCATCTGGATACCAGTGCCAGCACCCAGCAAAGGGGAGTCAGATTTTAAAGGACTCCAGACGGGCTTTTTCTGGGAGGGTCCAGATCCTGGGAAGGTCCAGAGAGGAAGGATAATGGTCTTAGCAAGTGGAATGTGGTCTAAGCAAAAGGGAATGTCAGTTGTGAAGTGGCCTAAAGATCAGTTTCCAGGGGAGGGGTATCCATTCAATTATTTGATCAAACCTAACAGGTCTTGCACCAGGCCTCTCCAATGATTTAATTGTACACAAATTTAATTGTGTTGAAAATATTTCTGAAAACTTGAGAGCCAAAATCTTTGGAGCCTATTCAGTGTCATTGCCCCTTTCTGTATATTTCTTAGTACTCCCCCAGACTCCTGGATTCCTGGTAATATCTCTAGTTCAGTTTAAGAGATCAGAAAGGGGAGGGTTGGGGGGAATGATCTTCAAAAATTAGAGATGAAGTCCTTAATTTAAAGTGAGTAAGGTTGTAGCTCAACCTTCTGTTCCCTAGAGGGCGGTGTAGATACCTTTGCCCCACAGCCGGCCAATGACAAAACAAGTTTTTAGTCCTGCACCAAATGCTAGAGCAAATTATTTGTATTAGTGTCCTTTGCTCTAAGATTATGAGCGATTATAATCTTCCTAATTTGGGGTGTTATATATGTCGTTGCTCTTGTTAAACGACGATTTTTTAAAATTGACTTAACGAATCAAAATAAAAAAACGTGGCTATTCTGTGTTGATGGTTCCCTAATTTGGGGAGAAATTTGACTAGTCCACGAAATCTCAAAGTCTTTGAACCACTATTTAGGCTTCGTTTCTGCTCATTCTTGTATATAAGAATCGCTTGACCTTGTTTTCTCTAAAAGGCAAACAGGGCTGTTGTCGCTGCAACATAGATGTTGATCAAAAACAGGGTGGAGGCGAGCCTCTCCGCCAAGAGAAAGCGGGCTGGATCCCGCGGCCTCGTCCAGTGAACGCACCTTTATTCTCAGCTGTAGGCGGGGCGGGGCGGGGGCATCCCAGTCTTCCATCTTTCAGCCCAACCTTTGGAGTCCTCGTCACCTTCCACTGCCCAGGTTCTGGACATCAGTGAGGGTCCCATTCCTTGCCCGGCGAGGGTGAAAAACAAACTGCCCTAGCTTCTAGCCCTGGAGGCGCCCCGCCTGCTTTGGGCTCCAGGAGGCGGGCACAGCAGCTCGCAGGCCCGCCAATGGCTGGGCGACTCGCCGAGGAACGCAAATGATCCTTTAACTCCAACCAACGTCACAGCGCTGGCCTCGCCCCTTCACCAGCAGTCGCCGGCGCTGGACGGGTCCATCACGCGGACCTCAAACTGGGTAAGGGGTTTGGGGCCGGGAGAGGGAAGAGGAAGGGGAAGGGCTAGTGACCTGGGCTACGGTGGGGGCCTTGGCACCCAGGGGTGCTTGGAACAACGAAATTGCCAGTACCCACCTCCACTCCCGCTGTCTGGGTGCTCCGGGGGCACGGGGTGTTGCTACAGGACACTCTTGTGCCAGCTTCTGGATGGTGGCATGGGACCAGATGCCCTGGTGCTGGACATATCCTCCTACCTAAAGTGCCCCTGAGGAGTGGGGGGCCACCACCCGCACAAGGCGTGGCATCTTTTATGTAGCAGAAGGCTGCCTCTCCTAAAACCTGCGACATGGAATTGACTGAGTTCCCCTGCAGGTCAGCCCTACCTGCACCACTCCAGTCTGACTCAAGTGGGCTGCTGGGATTGAGGGCAGGTGGGAGGAAGGGAGAATGAGAGGCCCATGGCCCAGGAGTAAAATGCAGACTCTGCTCCTACTTCTTTCTCCCTCCGTTTTTCTGCCTGCCCTGCAGCATCTCATCAGCCATTGGGACTCTTCTCACTCCTCCCCTCTTGGTGGGGTCAGTGATCTGCTCAGTGCTGTGAGGAAGAAACTGTTGCAGGGCAGAGAACAGAATAATTACCTTCTTCCTACTCTAGCCCATACCCTGACACACTGGCCATTGACGCCTCAATTTGCTGAGCTCACTGGAGTGGCATACACAAGGTAAGGGTGGGGACCTGGGATTGGGGTCCAGTTCCCAGCTGGGTTCAATTTTTTTAGGGTGGGTGGGGAGAGAGGAGGGGACTGAAAGGCCTTCAGAGATAATGTTATTACTTGTTTACTGATCACAGCAGCTGTGCTATGGGTGATCTCATTTCCTAGATGAGGAAGCAAGTTCAGAGAGGCTTTGTTCGTTATGTTGCCCAGGGAACAGAGCTGGTTAATGGCCGGGCCGGTTTCTCAAAGCAGTTTGACTCCAGAATCAGGTCCTGCACCCCATTAGGCTGCCACTACCTTTTTTACCTTTTTGTTCCTGTTTAAGTCAGTCTGCCCTTCAGTTGTCTTCTCCTGTCTTAAGAAATAAATTTTGGCCCTAACCGGTTTTGCTCAGAGGATAGAGCGTGGGCCTGCGGACTGAAAGGTCCCAGGTTCAATTTCGGTCAAGGGCATGTACCTTGATTTCGGGCACATCCCCAGTAGGGGATGTGCAGGAGGTAGCTGATTGATGTTTCTAACTCTCTATCCTTCTCCCTTCCTCTCTGTAAAAAATCAATAAAATATATTTTAAAAAAGAAAGAAATTTTGCCCTTTTAGTCCCAAAGGTAGAGTGGAGGATGGGAGATAGGTGATTCTAGAAGATTCCTATTTCTCCCTCTAACCCTATTCCCTTTCATCCTGTCAGTACAGTGTCTGAAGTGCTTCAGGTTTTCTCTAAGGGCCCATTTGGACCCCCACTCCTACACTTTGGCCTCATTACCACAGAAAAAGTCTCTCCAGATGACCTCCGCTGTGTCTTCCTCCCACTCATTCCCTCAAACTGCCCTAATAGCATCCCCTCCCAGGAATTCCTATCTTGATCTCAGAATCTTCCTCCTACAGGTCTGCCACAATGCTGCTGCTGCTGCACAGAGCTGTAGCCCTGGGGCTCAGACCGGCCTGCAGGTAGGCCAGCCCATCCTAAAAGGTCTCCTAACCCATATCTTTTATCCCCAGTATCTTTATAATGTCTTCTCTTATCTGCCAGATAAGATAATTAAGATGGTGGCAAGGAAGGAAAGGGTAAGCCAGATCCCACTTGTCTCACCTATCTCTGGAGAAAATAAGTTCCAACTAAAGGAGCCACTGGCCAGCCAGGGAGAGGTAAACCCCAGGCCTTCACTGATCAGAAGTGTGTTACTGAGAAGACTCACTTTCTCTTCCAGATTCAAGTCTACCCACTCAAGGCTCTGCATTCAGGCCTGCTCTACAAATGATTCATTTCAGCATCAGTGCCCCAGCCGTGCCTTCTCTACAGATAACTCCAGCACCAGGGGATGGAGAGTCATGGGGACCCTGTTAGGCCTTGGTGCAGTGTTGGCCTATCATGACCGTCGTTGCAGGGTAAGTGGGAAAGGAAAAGACTTCACTCTCAGGGATCCTAGTGTGCTCCCAGGCAAGCCAGGGTGTTACCGCAGAGCCCACAGTTGACACGTCTTCATGCAGAAGTAGAGATGAAATCTGCTACTTCCATTTCCCAGTGGCCACGACTTTGTGGATTGGCTTAGGGTGAGCTGCAGTGATTGCTTCTTAATATTCTGTTCCCTTTTGCCTCACCCCTGTTCTGCCACAGGCTGCTCAGGAGTCACCACACATATACACCAGAGAGGAAGTAAAATCCCACAGCAGCCCTGAAACTAGGATCTGGGTGACTCTGGGCTCTGAGGTCTTTGATGTCACAGAATTTGTGGACCTACACCCAGGGGGGCCATCAAAGCTGATGCTAGCAGCTGGGGGTCCTCTAGAGCCCTTCTGGGCCCTCTATGCTGTTCACAACCAGTCCCACATACGTGAGATACTGGCTCAGTACAAGATCGGGGAGCTGAGCCCTGAAGACAAGATGCCATCCACCTTGAAGACCTCTGACCCTTACGCTGATGATCCTATACGTCACCCAGCTCTGAAGGTCAACAGCCAGCGCCCCTTTAATGCAGAGCCCCCCCCTGAGCTGCTGACAGAAGCCTACATCACACCCAACCCTATCTTCTTCACTCGAAACCATCTGCCTGTACCTAACCTGGACCCAGACACCTATCGCCTGCATATTGTAGGACCACCTGGGAGACGGCCACTGTCCCTATCCCTGGATGACTTACACAAGTTCCCCAAGCACGAGATCACGGTCACTCTGCAGTGTGCTGGCAACCGGCGCTCTGAGATGAGTCAGGTAAAAGAAGTAAGAGGTCTGGAGTGGAGAACAGGCGCCATTAGCACTGCACGCTGGGCTGGGGCACGACTGTGTGATGTATTAGCTAAGGCTGGTCACCGACTCCGTGAAACTGAGGCCCACGTCTGCTTTGAGGGACTGGACTCAGACCCCACAGGGACTGCCTATGGAGCATCCATCCCTCTGGCTCGGGCCATGGACCCTGAAGCTGAGGTCCTGCTGGCATATGAGATGAATGGGCAGCCTCTGCCTCGTGACCACGGCTTCCCTGTGCGGGTGGTGGTTCCTGGTGTGGTGGGTGCCCGCCATGTCAAATGGCTGGGCAAAGTGAGTGTGGAACCAGAGGAAAGTTACAGCCACTGGCAGCGGCGAGATTACAAAGGCTTCTCTCCTTCTGTGGACTGGGACACTGTAGATTTTGACTCTTCTCCATCTATTCAGGAGCTTCCTGTCCAGTCAGCCATCACAGAGCCCAAGGATGGGGAGATGGTAGAGGCAGGGGAGGTGACTGTCAAGGGCTATGCATGGAGTGGTGGTGGAAGGGCTGTGATCAGGGTGGATGTATCTCTGGATGGGGGCCTAACCTGGCAGGTGGCTGAGCTGGATAGAGAGGAACAGCGCCCCCGTAAGGCCTGGGCCTGGCGGCTCTGGCAGCTGCAAGCCCCTGTACCACCTGGGAAAAAGGAATTGAACATTGTTTGTAAGGCTGTAGATGACAGCTACAATGTGCAGCCAGACACCGTGGCCCCAATCTGGAACCTGCGAGGCGTGCTCAGCAATGCGTGGCACCGTGTCCATGTCCGTGTTGCCTCATGAGAAAGTGAAATGGCACCATCTACTCCCCAGAAGCACCTTCTCAACCCCTTTCCACACCCATCCGTTAGCCTCATTTCCACAGAAAAACCTTTCTCTCCATCTCTCCACTTCTCTCAGAAACTTTTCCTCTGCCTTCCTAAGCCACACACAGGCACACACATTGGACATTCCCACCTAGGCGCCACCCTCCTCTGACAGTGTCACATATTACTGTCCGTTGACTCTGTGCCAGGAGGTGAGAGCTATTGGAGCAAGGGGCCAGAAGTGAGAAGAATATTTCTGGAAACAAGCCCTATTTTCTCTTCTTACCCCACTTCCACTTCCAATGTCGATCACCACTGAGGCCTTACTTTGCTTTTCTTGGATTCTTCAGAGAATATGTATATGTGTAAGAAAAATGGATATGTGACTTGCTGTTGCCCCTCTGGGTTGCCAGGGGTTGTGAACAGTGCAACCCTCTTCCTTTATAATTACACTTTTCTAAATATATCAATAAAGCATTTTTAAAGACTACAAGGCTAAAAAAAGAAAAGGTGGTGACTTTTGGGACCTCTGGAGGCTGGGGAGTGAGCATGTTGCAGAAGGGAGGTGCATGGTACCGGGAGGTGCCTGAGATGACTCAAAACAAACGCTGGAGGAAAGGGAGAAAGCAAACAGGTGCCGGGAAGTCAAGAAGTGGGGCTTCCTTCTCCGCGGTCCGTCACATCTGCAGGGCTACTTAGGAGACTGACCGCAAGACACCCCTCGAGGGAGTAAAAACTATTTGCCACCCCGAAGCCCCTCCCCCTCACTATTCCTACGCACTTGGCAGGAATGGCAACGAACGCTAAGAGGTTAAAGTCAATGTTGTCTTAGGAGGTTCAGGGACAAAATTTGGCCCTAGGGGGAGATGTGCCAGGACACAGGAGGTGTCCAATGTGCGTCCAGTTTGCAAATTAGCTGCAGGTGAAGGGGCAATCTGCGGCTCTCGGCACGAGACCGAGCCTTTCGGACTTCAGTCTTTCTGCGCTCAGCTACTCTCCCCTAGCTCTTCTCCCTTCTTTCCCCAGCAGTTTCCCTGGCTTGGGGGCGCTCGGTGTTCGGCCACGTCGCCTGTCGCCTGGTAGTGGGACCGGAAGTTGTTCAGGGGAGGGGAGACGGCTGGGATGGGGGGGTGTTTACCGGGGGGGCCGTCCCTCTTCAGGTGAAGCTGCTGATGGATATGGAGCCGCCGCCGCTGAGCACCCGGGACCCGGCTTCGGCCCGGTTGCCACCGCCTCAGTGACCCCCCACTCCCCCCGCACTGGGCTTCCCGGGCCAGAGTGGGGGACCCCCGCCGCCCCGCCCCCCTCTCCCCCAATACCGTCCCCTCGCTCACACCCCAGCCTGAGCGCGCGCGGAGCAGCCTCAGGTGAGTGAGGGGCGGGGCTTGGGCGAAGCGCGGGGGCGGGGCCTCGGCCGGCGGGGCGGGGCCTGAGGGGCTGGGGCTGGAGGCGTGGGGGAGGTTTGACGCAGGGCTGGCGGCGGGAGGGTCCCCGCGTGGCTGCGGCCCGAGGGAGAGAGGCTGGCCTTGCGGAGTTTGGCGCGGGGCCCAGGATTGGGGGGGCGGTAGCAGGGACCTAGGGGTGCTAAAAGGCGGGAGCTGGGTCAAGGCAGAGGACCAATGACATGCAGGGGCCGGCGTGCGAGAGGTCAGGGTACGGCTGGGGTGGACCGGAGGGACCGCGGAGAAAGGGAAAGCGGAGAAGGTACCTAGGGCGGGAAGCCAGGGACGCCAGGATCTGGTCGAGGTTTCAGGGAAGGACGGGCCTAGGGGGGAAAGATCGTGGAGACAGTGAGCAAAGTGGGAGACACGTGGCAGAGAAGAAACTTAAGGTGGAGTGGAAAGTGCTCTCTGGGTACTGTAGGGTGAGAAGTCGAGAGGACCCGAGAAGGAAGGTATTCACGGCATGTGAGCCTAAGAAAGGAAGGTAACGGAGGAAGCCCTGGGTGGATCTGGGGTGAAGGCAGGGGGAGCGACAGACTTAGGAAGCAGGTCTAAACTACAACAGCCCTCCGAGTGCCTCCGCACACAGCCCCATCCAGTTGTTTTCTTCCCGTGGTCTGCTAGAGTTGTAAACTCTAGTTATTTTCTTCCCCCTGTCTGCTGGTTGTAAACTCTCTCTTTTGGAATTTGGGGTTTATTTTTATCATTACTGGCCCGGTCTGGGGCAATGAAATGCTTAATGGAACATGGACCTCTGGTTATGAGATGTTTAGGAAATACGGTACATTTTTTTCCCTCTCCGAGGTCAAGAATTTACTAACTCTGCTCCCAGAAAGATTTGCTGTGTTACCGACCACATGTGTCACGCTTTGCATACCTTCTTTTGCCTCAGTCCCCTCTCTTGTAAGCAAAACTCTACTGTTTGGACTCTTATTGACTCCCATTTACATGTCCAGCTGTGCCCTACTCTCCCTGCCCTGAGCACTCAAAGCATCGGTGGCAAGCGTGGTGGTCCTGACTCACTCACATGTCAGCTCTAGGTCTGCCATCATCATGGCCAAGCTGAAGGCCTTTGAGGCCTGGCTATCTCCCCTTACTGCTACTTGCTCACTTAGCCTGGGTGAAGTTCATGTGTTCGTATCCTTAGGAAGCGTTAAAAACAGGTGTCTGACTACCTAGAATGTTTCCACTTAATATAATTCAGATTCTGAGGACAAGACCAGATAAAAGTCCAAATCAGACCATCTGAAAGTGTAGGGTCTTGTGTTAGGAGTATTTTTAATGCCTAGCCAGATCCCTTAATGGGTCTGCGAACCTTGCTTTGTGGTATGTGGTGAACTTCAGCCTTCTCCGCTAACAGCCTAAAACCAGAGAATCCAGACAACTCCCTAGGTCATGAGAACAGTCAGAAGAGTGGCTCCAGAGATAAAAATAAAGTCTTAAAAGAAGAAAATAACCTTACCATTGGAAAGCAGGAGAGGTTTCAATAGCGCTTCTTGGGTGGGCCCCAGGGTGGTGGGAGCTGCCTTCACTCTGGCAGTTTCAGAATTATATCTTGTTCTAGTCAATGGAGGCTGAAGTCTCAAGCACAAAACATGATGTCTTTGTTGCTCACTGAGGGCAGTTAGTTCAATTGTAGCTTCTGGGCAGTCCCCTTCCTCACAGTAGGTTCAGGATGCAGCTTGTTTCAGGAGTTGGCTCAGAAATAAGTCCTGCCTTTTTTCCAGTAAAAATGCAACCCAAAATTTCTTCTTTATTTCCTCTTAATTTAAATCTGCAGCCCCAAGGGGCAGGGGGGGGGGGATAAATCTGCAGCCCCAAGGGGCGGGGAGGGGAGGAGGGGGTAGATAAATCTGCAGCCCATACTCCCCAACATCGGAGGAACATCCCACCCTTTACACCCAGCCTCTCCCCCACAACATCCACAAAGGAATTATTTTCTCTCAAACTGGCCATCTCTCTTCCCTCAGAACACATACAAAATAGCCAAGGAAAAAATAAAGATAAATTATTGTTGGGCAGCTATTTCTAGCCTCATTTTACTTTGTGGAAACAAATAAGAGTGTGGGATCCTGTGGGTGTAGACAGTGCCACAGGCAGAGGGACTCCCTTCTGTTGGCCTCTTGCCCCTGCTGGAGAAGGCTCTGAATTCCAGACTGTTGGATTTGCATCCTCTTCTCAGAGAGCTGTGGACTCTGTATTGGAATCACAGAGACAAGTTCAAGGTTTATCAGATGAAAACATATAAGAAAGAGTAGTGGTGATGTGAATGTCCTGGTTCCTCTGGGGATAGCATCAATTTGTAAACTCTGCTGGAAGGATCAAATATATGCTTGTATGATCCTTGAGCCAAGAAGCCCTGCTTCTATCTTAAAGATATTTAGTGAGTGTCTAGGTTGGCTTTTTCCTCAGGCCTATAATCTCTGAAAAGAAACATGGGAGCTAGAGGATTATTTCTTTTCCCATCTATAAACCTGTGTTTCTAGTTCAAGGATTTCAATCACTAAGATGTAAACCCCAAACTATTCATTTTATCACCCAAGAGATTGAGCAAACAGGGTGGCCCCAAACCTTCCAGCTATGGCAAGATTTAACTTTATGCCACAGTAGAAAGACCCCCCAGACAACAAGAAATTGGAGATATCTCTCAACTCCATTCTAGCTCCAAGATTCTCCAGCTCCTAGAGTACCCCTGCTCCAAGGCCCTCCACATGAGGAGAGGCTTACCAAATTGGGGTGTCTGCTCAAGGTTCTTTGTTATAGAGGAGCCTGAAAACATCTTTCTGGCCCAAACATCAGTGAGCTGTTTTTGATCAACATGCGTAAGGGACTTCTGTCCAGGATTGCCACCAAAAGCAGTTGTTCCTATCTCTTCCACCTTTTTGCCACCCTGCCCCAGTCAGAGTAATTAATTGAAACTTCTATGTAATTTTAAAAATTTTATTTGAAAGAGAGAAAGAAACATTGATCGGTTGCCTCCTGCATGACTTGATGGGAGATTGAACGTGAAAACTGGGTATGTGCCCTAATCTGAAATCAGACCCGCCTCCTTTTGGTGTGCAGGACGACGCTCCAACCAGCTGAGCCGTACCCGCCAGGGCGCAACTTCTACGTGATTTCAAACTTCACCTGATATAGCTAACCCTGTTTTGGACATCTTTGGCTTCAAAACTGATCATTATAAAACTCAAATTGAATTCCCCTGCTCTACTTTCCCCAACCCTACCCAAACATACAGCTGAACACAGTGACTGTGGGGCCTTTCTATAAACACAGGGATTATATTCTCAAGAGTGTACTCCACAAAACTCAGTATCATCTCACCTGCATCAGACCTAGTGATTTCAACTGTTTAGTTTGGCCCTTTTCTTATTCCGAACGTTCTGAAATGAGGTACAGGAGGGACAGGATTGTCTCTCCTCCCACCCATAAACCTTAGCTTTCTCTCTCTTCCACAGTGTACATGGGAGGACAGGGGAGCGCAATGAACAAGAGAAAAGATGCATTCACCTGAGATCTAGGAGGAGACAAAGGTGATATTTTCCCACCGCCCCGGGTGTTTTGTTTCCAGCTCTTACCCCTTCTTATTTTAGAGGCTGGCCATTCCTAGAGTGACCTGGGGACTCATCCCCTCTGCACTGCTCCCCACGCACGTGGATAATGAAGCTGAGATGTCTTTGTCTGTGTTATGTATAGACAGAAGGTGACCACCTACAGCCTGATGAAAAAATGAGGCAGATCTTTCTGCTGTACAGACAGACACAGGAGCTGAGAAAGGTTAGTGGGTTTCTTTCAGAGGGCGCTAGGTTGTCCCTAAAGATCATTTCAGAGCCACAAACAGCTCCATGTCCAGGTCTGTTTCCTTGAAAGCGGTGTGCAGTCAGGTTGCAGACAATGCCTAATTCCACCTCTTCCCCCTCCGCAATTTTGCAAAGCCTTGGTAGAGAGCAGAGCCAGCTATGTGATTCCAACCTGGTTTTTCCCTGTTTATTCAGTTCAGAAAGGAACAGGAAGGAGAGAGTGATAGTGTGGGTTTGGTCTATTTGTAGTACCTGAAGTCCTCACTCCCAGGCATGTGGGAAGGTCTGTTTGTTAATAACCACTGGGCTCTACCTCAGATCCCAGGTCCTAAGGCAGACCAGAGAAACAATTTCCACTTCTCCCTGCTGTAGTTCAGGACTAAAAATCAAACGATGGCATGGGTTCTTGACACTCTCCACCTCCATCCTCTTTCCCAACAATATCCCCCTCACCGCCTAGGCTACATGGAGTGTGTTTAAATTTCAATTTTGGAGTGTCACTGGATCAAACCGTTTTCCTTGGAGGATTTGAGGAGTTTTGATTCCTCGTGATATCCATCTTATTTCAGGTTTTCAGAGCCACTACATAGAGAAAACTTGACTTTCTGACATTTTTGTCACCAATAGAACTGCGGGAATGTTTTTTGAGGAGATGGGGATGGTAGTTGATGCCTGACCTGACCTTGGAAGCCAGACTTTGGATTGATCCTCACCTGCTGCTTGTCAGGAAGTGTGATTGGAAATCTGTCTGGGAGGGATGCCCTTTCCTGTTCATATGTGACATCGTGTTGATGGGAGAAAGCCAAGGCCATGGAGGAGTCTTGTTATGGTGCCAAGTGGATTCAGAAGAACAGAGAAAAAAATATTTGTCTACAGAGATTACAGTGACCAGCCTTTTCTCTGTCCTCAGAGATACTTCCTTTTGAATTGGGAGACTAGCTGTTTCTAGTCATTTTGTATGCAGCTCGCTAAACTGAACTTACCGTACATAGTGTGCCTACTTTTATCACTGAATCTGTGTTGCTATGAAGCCAGTTTCCTCCCAAGATCTTGGAGCCAAACCTGTCTGGTAACTAACTTCTCGATCCTTGTACCTCCTCCCCCTGTGGTATGTCTCCAGTTGGCACTGCCTAATTTGACCCAGTTCCTCTAAGGCAGTGGTTCTCAACCTTCCTAATGCCGCGACCCTTTCATACAGTTCCTCATGTTGTGGTGACCCCCAACCATAAAATTATTTTCGTTGCTACTTCATAACTGTAATGTTGCTACTGTTATGAATCGTAATGTAAATATCTGATATGCAGGATGTATTTAGGCGACCCCTGTGAAAGGGTCGTTCAACCCCCAAAGGGGACCCGACCCACAGGTTGAGAACCGCTGCTCTAAGGAGACACTAAGATCTGCCTGCCTGGCCAGGCAGGGGAGGAGGTGCTTTGAGGGATGGGGAGCGGGAAGGTTGGGAGGGATGTGCCACCTGGGGATTGAGCAAATAGTGAAGTTCATCACTGATTTGTTCCTCAGAATACCAAGACAGAATCTCAATGCCCTCTGGCTTCCAGGGTTACCAACTGGTATTTAGACCAGTTAGAGGCGGCTAAAGACTTGTTTTGCCCAAGATGTGTCATAGAGCACCTGTTAAAAGGAATTAAGAAGCAGAAGAGCTGCCCTAACTGGTTTGGCTCAGTGGATAGAGTATCCGCCCAAGGACTGAAGGGACCCAGTTCAATTCTGGTCAAGGGCACGTACCTCAGTTGCAGGTTCGATATTCCTCTCACATCAATGTTCCTCTTATCTCCTCCTCCCCTCCATTCTTTCTAAAAATCAATGGAAAAATATCCTCCACTCTCTCTAAAAATCAATGGAAAATATCCTTGGGTGAGAATTAGCAACAACAAAAATGATAAAATAAAAAAAAGAAGCAGAAGAGCTCAGTTTACTGCTAAGATCCTTATGGAATTGTTTTGGGGCCATTTGGGCAGGTGTCCAAGAGTGAGAGCCAGGGCTAGCTGGATGCTATGCTTCAACTGGGCTAGCTGGATGCTATGCTTCAACTGCTCTGCCCACCTAGTGCTTGTCTAGCTAGCCCCTGGTGTTCGTTCTCTCTCTCTCTCTCTCTCTCTCTCTCTCACACACACACACACACACACAATTGCATTAGCATATTTCTTGGTAGAACCTGTTCAACTTGTTCTTCCTTTTTAAGTAACAGACCCCACTCCCACAGGGATCACACCAAAGGAAAAGATGCCTTATGCCTTAATTAATGTTATAACCAGGAAAAAGCAAGTGATCCATGAAGGCCTTGAGTAATCTGGCTTTTGAAAGGAAGCAAGATGGTTTAACGAAGAGAACACATCTCGGAAAGGCAGGAGACGTGTATACTTTTTCTCAGTCTCACCATGAGCCCTGAGACAAGTCACTTAACTGCAATGAGCCTCAGTTTCTCCAAGCAGAAAATTGAGAAACTCCTACTCACTTTTGCTTCTCCTGCACTTGGGGGATCAGGGGGTTCTAGGGAAGTCACCTGCGGCATCTTGAACTTTGCACTAATATTGAACGATCCCAAAGGGCAATTATGGAGCTAATGATTTGGAGATGAAAGAGAGTACCGAGCTGCCCTCCCCCATCTTTGGATCTCTGACCACTGCAAGTTCTCTGGCTAGTTCCAGAAGGTACAAGTTCATTAACCCCTGTGGACTTGGGCTCTTTTAATCATTGCCCCTAAGGGAACCTTTTAAGGAACCACTTGTTAATGTGGCTTGTCTGGTTCCAAAGCTCAGTACACCCCAGGGAGGACTTAGAGAAATGTTTTGTCCAGACCCTGTCTTCCTGGGTGAGACTAGCAATCTCTTTGATAAAATCTAAGGGATTGGCTTTGGGAATGTTTCAGGCTTTTCCATGAGAGTTTTTAGAGATGTATGATGTCTCTCAGAAGTAGACAAGAATAACCCAGAGGAAGGGAGAGGGATAGAGAGTTAGAAACATCGATGAGAGAGAAACATCGACCAGCCGCCTCCTGCACACCTCCTGCACACCTCCTACTTGGGATGTGCCCGCAACCAAGGTACAGGCCCTTGACCGAAATCGAACCCAGGACCCTTCAGTCCGCAGGCCGACGCTCTATCCACTGAGCCAAACCGGTCTGGCAGCCCCATGAGAGTTTTTAGAGACGTATGATGTCTCTCAGAACTAGACAAGAATAACCCAGGTGGGGATGCCCTGGCCGAGTGGCTCAGTTATTGGAGCGCTGTCCCATATTCAATCCCCAGTTGGGGTATGTGCAGGAGGCAACCAATAAATATTTATCTCTCACATCAATGTTTCTGTCTCTTTTTCTCTCCCTTTCTCTCTCTCTAAAATCAGTAAAGCCCAGCTGGTGTGGCTCAGTGGTTGAGCATCAACCAGTGAACCAGGAGGTCACAGTTTGATTCCCTGGTAAGGGCACATGCCCAGATTGTGGGCTTGATCCCCAGTGCAATGTGCAGGAGACAGCAGATAGATCAATGATTCTCTCTCATCATTGCTGTTTCTATCTTTCTTTCCCTCTCCCTCTCTGAAATCAATGAAAATATATTTTTAAAAAACAAATGTTTTTTTTAATCCTCAGGTAAGGATTTAAAAAAAAAAGGAATAACCAGGGAGGGGAAAGAAGCAGAAAAATAAAAAATAGATTTTACCCCTGTGTGCCCTTCAGAACCCCCACCCCCACCCCTGGCTCTATCAATATAATATTATAAGCAAACCAAATTTGCATCTACCTGCCTCAGTGAGATCCTTCAAAACCAAGAATCTTGGAGGCAGTTTAGGCTATTCATTTCCTTGCCCCACTCTTTTTATTTTATTTTTAAATTAATTTCAGAGAGGAAGGGAGAGGGAGAGAGAGATAGAAACATCAATGATGAGACAGAATCATTGATCGGCTGCCTCCTGCACAGCCGCTAGTGGGGATCGAGCCGCAACTAGGGCATGTGCCCTTGATTGGAATTCAGCCCAAACCCTTCAGCCCAAAGGCCAGTGCTCTATCCACTGAGCCAAACAGGCCAGGGCTGACCTGCATTTCAAATTCAGGGTCCCCCCTTCTTTAAAAGCAATAAGCATATCAAAGTATTGACAAGAAGGTGGGGAGGGCCACTTAAAGGTTTAATTTGTTTATATACCTTCAGTAGAGAACTCTCCTCACTGAACCTGCGGTGGGCTGCTCTCCTCCACCTTCTACTTTCCTGTCCCCCTCCCTCCTGCCACACACACAAAACAGAATCCCTGGAACGACTGAATCCTGCCTCCTCTTACTACTACCCCATCCTTAACAAGGTATAGAGCCCTTATGGAACTTTTTTTTTTCTTTTTTTTTTTTGCCTCTCAAGGGCCGGGCTGAGCTGAGCTGTAACCTGCCTCATTTCCTACAGCATTAGCTCCACCCACAAGGAAAGGGTCCCCTCTCAGAACAACACAACCAGGACCACTCTGGAATGAGAGCATTTCCATCCCAGAGCCTGGGAAACAGAGGTGTGGGTTGGAGGAGGCCCCAGGGTTTGTCAGTCAGGGTACATTGTCTTCCTCACCAGGATAAGGGATGAGGTTTTTCTTCTTCAGAGCACACTTAAGTGATCTTTTAGGTTTCTTGCTAACTCCAGGATGTTAGAGAGAAACCTCTTCCCTTCCCAGTTCTGGCTTCTAATAGCAGCTCTTTTCTTTTTCAGCAGACTCTAAGATGGACATAGAAGACTGCAATGGCCGCTCCTATATGTCTGGTATGCCCTCTTGTGCATTCTCTTTGTAAGGGGCCGGGAGCAGACACTCCTGTAGAGCAGCGCCTTCAGCCCCGCAGACCTCTGAGTGCCCTAGTCACAGAGCCGACAACCACACTTGGTAGTGCTTGATAGTAATCATTTATTTTGGTCATTTTACATTCCTTCGTGATTTTCTTCCCAGGCTTCTTGGGTGATAGGAGAAGGGAATAAGAGAGGAATATGAGTAGAGACTATTAGAGAGGAATGATCTGAGGCAAAGAGATGGAAGGAAGATGTAGTTCCTTCTGTTCTCTGAAGTCGCCAGCAAACATGATATTTAATAGAGAGTAGAGCAGGGTTTCAAACCTCAAAGGCCTGTGGGGGGGCAGATGGGTATATAAATGAATGACCTGGGTTAGAATAATGAGCAGAAGAGAATGGTGGGGACTGTCATGAACTGGAAAACATACGTCCTTCCTCAAGGAGCAACAGCTCTTCAGTATCCGTGTGGAAGTGTGTGTGTGTATCCAGTGTGGCCAAAACTTCCTCAGAAAACAAAACTTCAAAATCATTATCTTTTATTTTTTAATATGTTTCTCCAGAGACTAAGATGTCAGCAAGGAATATAACTTTCCCAAGAAGTGCCAGAGTCATGTAAAGTGGTACAGCCACTTTGGAAAAAGTTTTGGCAATTGTTTAAGAGAAATCAAAAATCCAGATTTTATATAAAAATAATGACTCAATTTAAAAAGAAAATGTTTCATGGGGCAAGCCAAACTTATCTATAGGCTGAATTTGGCCAGTGGACCAATGGCTTACAGCCTTTGAAGTGGAGATACAGAGCTCAATTCTCCTTTCCCCCAATCCTTTTCAATGATCAGAACATACAGCTTTTCATACCTGCCAAATGCTCTTACTGAGGCAGAAGAGATCATTGCTCATGGTATGCCTGGCTTTTAGAGATAGGAAAGTTATCAGGATGCTCTCAGAGTTTAACAAGGTGAAAAGAAATGAGGAACTTTATCTGGCTCCCGCTCTGAGGGTGTAGGAAAGGGCCCAAGACAGAGTGTGTCTAAGATGGAAGGAGTCGTTTTTTGGACCATTAGAATGCCAGGGCAGGAAATGATTCTACGAGGTAAGGGAAGCCAGAATTGGGTTTTGACATGATGAGTATCCCCCTCAGATATTCAAGCACCATTGTAGGAGTGACCTCTAGCTTTTTTTCCCCCTCAAGTGGGACTTGTGGAGGAAGTATGGGCATGCCCTGAGGGAGACAGCAGGGTGGATCAGGCACACATTTAAGAGTCACTGACACCTCCTGGGTAATGTAAGGGAAGACAACTCTGACCCGTTTTCCTTTCAGGAGGGAAGGAATTGGAATGGGCAAAGGCATTCAGTCCCTGCCACGTCTGGACAGAGGGACAGGGACCAAGGGGACTGACATAACTGAAAGAGGCTTTATTGGTTTGAAAGCCATAGCCTTTCTGAGGAACCAGCCAGCCCTCCCACCTCCTGCTCGTTAAGCCTATTCAGAAACCCACTGCGGAGCAACAAGCTCACTCAGGACCCTGCTTTATTGCCGGGACCGCTCAGGCGGATGAAAACCGGTCCCTGCTCCGTGGTAGGCAGAAGAGAAACCAGGAAGGTGGGCGAGAAAATACGACAGGCTCTTTTCAGTCCTATCTCTGGAGAATCATGGATATTAGAGGAAAATTTCTGAGGGTGTTTGCTTTCCTGCGCTATGAAACCAAACTTCCCCTGCTTTCAGCAGGTTGGCATGTCCTGTATAAGTAGAGGCCTCTGCACAGGAGGGCTTTTTGGGTGACAGTAGAGGTCAGCCACCTCTTACCTGTGTTTTGAGAATTCTAGATGTCAGCAGCTACCTTAGGGAGAAGGGAAAACCCAGATAGGGCCAACATGAGCCCTGAAAAGTAGTAGCCCCTGCAGAACTGAGCATGGTGGAGACAGTCCACCGGCGGGGCATCTGACCCATCTCTCCTGGAGTGATCTGGAGGCAGCGGGGGAGGCTGGCGCAGTGTACACCCTCCCAAAGCACCCCCGCGGCTCCTGCGAGGCCATCCCAGCTCTTCTGCCTCCACACCCGGTGGCCTTTCCTCGCCTGGCCACTTGATGAAGGGCGTATCTCTCCTGTTCTTCACCCGGGTTTTCCCACCTCACAGAACCCGGTTCCGAAAGCCCATCTTTTCTAAAGGTGCAGATGATTCCCTCCTGGGGGAGAGAGGGAAGAGTCATTAATTTACCATCCAGAGCCTCTCCCCTCCCCGTTCCCTCTTTCCAGGGAGCCGGGTCGCTGGGACTGGCTCATACAACTGTCTGAGCAGTGCTTGTCCCAAGTTTTCTGGGACCCTGAAATGTTCAAGGGAACCTCAGTCGGAAGAGATCCAGGGGTAGGCAGCCCAAAGTTTCACAGCCCCTCCCACCCCCAAATTCTTGGAATCAGAAAACCTAGTCTCCAAAGTAGGTCAGCACGTCACTGCGCAGCTCCCCTGGAAGGAAGGGAAGGGAGCCGAGGCCTTGTCTTGATAGAGGGCGGATTCATCCAGGGCTGCAGGCAGGCGGCCGGCCCCAGGGGCACCGGCGGGGAGGGGCGGCGGGGAGACGAGACCAGCATTTTGCCCGGGATCTGAAAGGGCTCAGGGCCACGGAGCCGCACCAGCCTGGGACCAGACTGTGCCGAGCCCTCTCGCCGCCGAGAAGGAGGGAACTGTCAGTCCCCAGATCCGACAGAGCGACCTCCCTGCTGGAGGAGGAGGGAGAGGAGGGAATCGGAGTGCCTGAGTTTGGTGGGGGAGGGGCTTTCTGCGGATCTGAGAGCCTTGGAGCTGCCCGGTGTCCTGGGCCCCATGACCTCTGGGGGCCTTGGCTTCCCCAGCTGGCGGAGGATTGGGCCTTCCCTGGGGGCCCCCTTCCTCCCTCCCACCCCGAGGGCCCATCCATCTCTCTCTTGCACACACTTGCTTCTCCCAGGCATTTGTTGTGCAGTTCCTCTTTTTCTCCTGGGCACGAGGGCAACGGCATCTGCCTCCCGCTCCCTGGCTCCCTGTGCACACCCCACCCCCGCCCCTGCACTGGCTTGGGAAGGAGATGCTGTAGCCTAGCACCCCCCCCCCCAGACACACATATACATTCTACATTCTCTGCAGCCCCCTCCTCAAGCACATCCAAGCGTTCTCTCTCTCTCTCTCTCTCTCTCTCTCTCTCTCTCTCTCTCTCTCTCACACACACACACGTTAACAGACATATTGCCAAAAATAATAAACCTTACCACACATGATGATCAGTCGAAGGGTGCTATCGAGGGACCGAGTGCATTGGATGGACGTCTCAGTTACAGGCGAAATGGAGACTTCTCCCCTCTCTATATAGAAATCTAGATCTTGGAAGGGAAGTGGAGTTCCTACCTCCTTCCCGCCCCCCTGACATACATATAATCAGACCGTTCGTGTCCTTCGCCGGTTTAACGGGCGGGCGAGCGCCGACACCGTGGTATTCTGCGGCCGCGGGGTTCTAATTATGTCTGCTAGTC